>NW_025959852.1:0-32759 GCF_023159225.1 Perognathus longimembris pacificus | reverse complement strand
CTCACTCTCGCCTTTTCCACTTATTTTTATTTTTGATTTATTTTTTATTTATTTGTCAATTTTTAAAAAAAATACGCATCGTGCTGTGCTGTTTGTGTTTGCTTGAGTGCATTCGCGCGCTCTCTCTTTCTCCACTTTACAATTTTTTGTTATTATTTATCTATTCCTGAGAGTTTATCTTATTTTTTATTTGTTTATTTAAATGAAGTCGACCAGTTGCCTGCCCTTCCTTCCATTATCCGTCACCGAGACAAACTGAACAAAGTTCTGAGGTCGACCTTGTAAAGAAAAGGATTCAGGTCTGTCTACTGTTTACCTTTGCTCCTGCGCGCACTTGCCCATCTCTCCACATTTATGTGTTTGTTTGTTTGTCTATCTAATCTTTTGGGTTTTTATTTCTAATGAGGTCGACCAGTTTGTCTATTTATTATTTTTTTTACTACGCATCAAGCTGCGCTGCTTGTCTTTGCTCCTGTGTGCTCGCGCACTCTCGCCTTTTCCACTTATTTTTATTTTTGATTTATTTTTGATTTATTTTGTCAATTTAAAAAAAATACGCATCGTGCTGTGCTGTTTGTGTTTGCTTGAGTGCATTCGCGCGCTCTCGCTTTCTCCACTTTACAATTTTTTTGTTATTATTTATCTATTCCTGAGAGTTTATCTTATTTTTTATTTGTTTATTTAAATGAAGTCGACCAGTTGCCTGCCCTTCCTTCCATTATCCGTCATCGAGACAAACTGAACAAAGTTCTGAGGTCGACCTTGTAAAGATAAGGATTCAGGTCTGTCTGCTGTTTACCTTTGCTCCTGCGCGCACTGCCTTTCTCTCCACATTTATGTGTTTGTTTGTTTGTCTATCTAAACTTTTGGGTTTTTATTTCTAATGAGGTCGACCAGTTGTCTATTTATTATTTTTTTTACTACGCATCAAGCTGCGCTGCTTGTCTTTGCTCCTGTGTGCTCGCGCACCTCTCGCCTTTTCCACTTATTTTTATTTTTGATTTATTTTTGATTTATTTTGTCAATTTTAAAAAAAAAATACGCATCGTGCTGTGCTGTTTGTGTTTGCTTGAGTGCATTCGCGCGCTCTCGCTTTCTCCACTTTACAATTTTTTTGTTATTATTTATCTATTCCTGAGAGTTTATCTTATTTTTTATGTGTTTATTTAAATGAAGTCGACCAGTTGCCTGCCCTTCCTTCCATTATCCGTCATCGAGACAAACTGAACAAAGTTCTGAGGTCGACCTTGTAAAGATAAGGATTCAGGTCTGTCTGCTGTTTACCTTTGCTCCTGCGCGCACTGCCCATCTCTCCACATTTATGTGTTTGTTTGTTTGTCTTTCTAATCTTTTGGGGTTTTTATTTCTAATGAGGTCGACCAGTTGTCTATTTATTATTTTTTTACTACGCATCAAGCTGCGCTGCTTGTCTTTGCTCCTGTGTGCTCGCGCACTCTCGCCTTTTCCACTTATTTTTATTTTTGATTTATTTTTGATTTACTTTGTCAATTTAAAAAAAATATGCATCGTGCTGTGCTATTTGTGTTTGCTTGAGTGCATTCGCGCGCTCCTCGCTTTCTCCACTTTACAATTTTTTTTGTTATTATTTATCTATTCCTGAGAGTTTATCTTATTTTTTATTTGTTTATTTAAATGAAGTCGACCAGTTGCCTGCCCTTCCTTCCATTATCCGTCATCGAGACAAACTGAACAAAGTTCTGAGGTCGACCTTGTAAAGATAAGGATTCAGGTCTGTCTGCTGTTTACCTTTGCTCCTGCGCGCACTGCCCTTCTCTCCACATTTATGTGTTTGTTTGTTTGTCTATCTAATCTTTTGGGTTTTTATTTCTAATGAGGTCGACCAGTTGTCTATTTATTATTTTTTTTACTACGCATCAAGCTGCGCTGCTTGTCTTTGCTCCTGTGTGCTCGCGCACTCTCGCCTTTTCCACTTATTTTTATTTTTGATTTAATTTTGATTTCTTTTGTCAATTTTAAAAAGAAATACGCATCGTGCTGTGCTGTTTGTGTTTGCTTGAGTGCATTCGCGCGCTCTCGCTTTCTCCACTTTACAATTTTTTGTTATTATTTATCTATTCCTGAGAGTTTATCTTATTTTTTATTTGTTTATTTAAATGAAGTCGACCAGTTGCCTGCCCTTCCTTCCATTATCCGTCACCGAGACAAACTGAACAAAGTTCTGAGGTCGACCTTGTAAAGATAAGGATTCAGGTCTGTCTGCTGTTTACCTTTGCTCCTGCGCGCACTGCCCTTCTCTCCACATTTATGTGTTTGTTTGTTTGTCTATCTAAACTTTTGGGTTTTTATTTCTAATGAGGTCGACCAGTTGTCTATTTATTATTTTTTTTACTACGCATCAAGCTGCGCTGCTTGTCTTTGCTCCTGTGTGCTCGCGCACTCTCGCCTTTTCCACTTATTTTTATTTTTGATTTATTTTTGATTTATTTTGTCAATTTTAAAAAAAAATACGCATCGTGCTGTGCTGTTTGTGTTTGCTTGAGTGCATTCGCGCGCTCTCGCTTTCTCCACTTTACAATTTTTTTGTTATTATTTATCTATTCCTGAGAGTTTATCTTATTTTTTATTTGTTTATTTAAATGAAGTCGACCAGTTGCCTGCCCTTCCTTCCATTATCCGTCATCGAGACAAACTGAACAAAGTTCTGAGGTCGACCTTGTAAAGATAAGGATTCAGGTCTGTCTGCTGTTTACCTTTGCTCCTGCGCGCACTGCCCTTCTCTCCACATTTATGTGTTTGTTTGTTTGTCTATCTAATCTTTTGGGTTTTTATTTCTAATGAGGTCGACCAGTTGTCTATTTATTATTTTTTTTACTACGCATCAAGCTGCGCTGCTTGTCTTTGCTCCTGTGTGCTCGCGCACTCCTCGCCTTTTCCACTTATTTTTATTTTTGATTTATTTTTGATTTATTTTGTCAATTTAAAAAAAATATGCATCGTGCTGTGCTGTTTGTGTTTGCTTGAGTGCATTCGCGCGCTCTCGCTTTAAACCACTTTACAATTTTTTTGTTATTATTTATCTATTCCTGAGAGTTTATCTTATTTTTTATTTGTTTATTTAAATGAAGTCGACCAGTTGCCTGCCCTTCCTTCCATTATCCGTCACCGAGACAAACTGAACAAAGTTCTGAGGTCGACCTTGTAAAGATAAGGATTCAGGTCTGTCTGCTGTTTACCTTTGCTCCTGCGCACACTGCCCTTCTCTCCAAATTTATGTGTTTGTTTGTTTGTCTATCTAATCTTTTGGGTTTTTATTTCTAATGAGGTCGACCAGTTGTCTATTTATTATTTTTTTTACTACGCATCAAGCTGCGCTGCTTGTCTTTGCTCCTGTGTGCTCGCGCACTCTCGCCTTTTCCACTTATTTTATTTTTGATTTAATTTTGATTTATTTTGTCAATTTTAAAAGAAATACGCATCGTGCTGTGCTGTTTGTGTTTGCTTGAGTGCATTCGCGTGCTCTCGCTTTCTCCACTTTACAATTTTTGTTATTATTTATCTATTCCTGAGAGTTTATCTTATTTTTTATTTGTTTATTTAAATGAAGTCGACCAGTTGCCTGCCCTTCCTTCCATTATCCGTCACCCGAGACAAACTGAACAAAGTTCTGAGGTCGACCTTGTAAAGATAAGGATTCAGGTCTGTCTGCTGTTTACCTTTGCTCCTGCGCGCACTGCCCTTCTCTCCACATTTATGTGTTTGTTTGTTTGTCTATGTAATCTTTTGGGTTTTTATTTCTAATGAGGTCGACCAGTGGTCTATTTATTATTTTTTTTACTACGCATCAAGCTGCGCTGCTTGTCTTTGCTCCTGTGTGCTCGCGCACTCTCGCCTTTTCCACTTATTTTTATTTTTGATTTATTTTTGATTTATTTTGTCAATTTTAAAAAAAATACGCATCGTGCTGTGCTGTTTGTGTTTGCTTGAGTGCATTCGCGCGCTCTCGCTTTCTCCACTTTACAATTTTTTTGTTATTATTTATCTATTCCTGAGAGTTTATCTTATTTTTTATTTGTTTATTTAAATGAAGTCGACCAGTTGCCTGCCCTTCCTTCCATTATCCGTCACCGAGACAAACTGAACAAAGTTCTGAGGTCGACCTTGTAAAGATAAGGATTCAGGTCTGTCTGCTGTTTACCTTTGCTCCTGCGCGCACTGCACTTCTCTCCACATTTATGTGTTTGTTTGATTGTCTATCTAATCTTTTGGGTTTTTATTTCTAATGAGGTCGACCAGTTGTCTATTTATTATTTTTTTTACTAAGCATCAAGCTGCGTTGCTTGCCTTTGCTCCTGTGTGCTCGCGCACTCTCGCCTTTTCCACTTATTTTTATTTTTGATTTATTTTTGATTTATTTTGTCAATTTAAAAAAAATACGCATCGTGCTGTGCTGTTTGTGTTTGCTTGAGTGCATTCGCGCGCTCTCGCTTTCTCCACTTTACAATTTTTTTGTTGTTATTTATCTATTCCTGAGAGTTTATCTTATTTTTTATTTGTTTATTTAAATGAAGTCGACCAGTTGCTTGCCCTTCCTTCCATTATCCGTCACCGAGACAAACTGAACAAAGTTCTGAGGTCGACCTTGTAAAGATAAGGATTCAGGTCTGTCTGCTGTTTACCTTTGCTCCTGCCCGCACTGCCCTTCTCTCCACATTTATGTGTTTGTTTGTTTGTCTATCTAATCTTTTGGGTTTTTATTTCTAATGAGGTCGACCAGTTGTCTATTTATTATTTTTTTTACTACGCATCAAGCTGCGCTGCTTGTCTTTGCTCCTGTGTGCTCGCGCACTCTCGCCTTTTCCACTTATTTTTATTTTTGATTTATTTTGTCAATTTTTAAAAAAATACGCATCGTGCTGTGCTGTTTGTGTTTGCTTGAGTGCATTCGCGCGCTCTCGCTTTCTCCACTTTACAATTTTTTTGTTATTATTTATCTATTCCTGAGAGTTTATCTTATTTTTTATTTGTTTATTTAAATGAAGTCGACAGTTGCCTGCCCGTCCTTCCATTATCCATCACCGAGACAAACTGAACAAAGTTCTGAGGTCGACCTTGTAAAGATAAGGATTCAGGTCTGTCTGCTGTTTACCTTTGCTCCTGCGCGCACTGCCCTTCTCTCCACATTTATGTGTTTGTTTGTTTGTCTATCTAATCTTTTGGGTTTTTATTTCTAATGAGGTCGACCAGTTGTCTATTTATTATTTTTTTTACTACGCATCAAGCTGCGCTGCTTGTCTTTGCTCCTGTGTGCTCGCGCACTCTCGCCTTTTCCACTTATTTCTATTTTTGATTTATTTTTGAATTATTTTGTCAATTTAAAAAAAACATACGCATCGTGCTGTGCTGTTTGTGTTTGCTTGAGTGCATTCGCGCGCTCTCGCTTTCTCCACTTTACAATTTTTTTGTTATTATTTATCTATTCCTGAGAGTTTATCTTATTTTTTATTTGTTTACTTAAATGAAGTCGACCAGTTGCCTGCCCTTCCTTCCATTATCCGTCACCGAGACAAACTGAACAAAGTTCTGAGGTCGACCTTGTAAAGATAAGGAGTCAGGTCTGTCTGCTGTTTACCTTTGCTCCTGCGCATACTGCCCATCTCTCCACATTTATGTGTTTGTTTGTTTGTCTATCTAATCTTTTGGGTGTTTATTTCTAATAGGTCAACCAGTTGTCTATTTATTATATTTTTTACTACGCATCAAGCTGCGCTGCTTGTCTTTGCTCCTGTGTGCTCGCGCACTCTCGCCTTTTCCACTTATTTTTATTTTTGATTTATTTTTGAATTATTTTGTCAATTTTAAAAAAAAATACGCATCGTGCTGTGCTGTTTGTGTTTGCTTGAGTGCATTCGCTCGCTCTCGCTTTCTCCACTTTACAATTTTTTTGTTATTATTTATCTATTCCTGAGAGTTTATCTTATTTTTTATTTGTTTATTTAAATGAAGTCGACCAGTTGCCTGCCCTTCCTTCCATTATCCATCACCGAGACAAACTGAACAAAGTTCTGAGGTCGACCTTGTAAAGATAAGGATTCAGGTCTGTCTGCTGTTTACCTTTGCTCCTGCGCGCACTGCCCTTCTCTCCACATTTATGTGTTTGTTTGTTTGTCTATCTAATCTTTTGGGTTTTTATTTCTAATGAGGTCGCCCAGTTGTCTATTTATTATTTTTTTTACTACGCATCAAGCTGCGCTGCTTGTCTTTGCTCCTGTGTGCTCGCGCACTCTCCCCTTTTCCACTTATTTTTATTTTTGATTTATTTTTGAATTATTTTGTCAATTTAAAAAAAAATACGCATCGTGCTGTGCTGTTTGTGTTTGCTTGAGTGCATTCGCGCGCTCTCGCTTTCTCCACTTTACAATTTTTTTGTTATTATTTATCTATTCCTGAGAGTTTATCTTATTTTTTATTTGTTTATTTAAATGAAGTCGACCAGTTGCCTGCCCTTCCTTCCATTATCCGTCACCGAGACAAACTGAACAAAGTTCTGAGGTCGACCTTGTAAAGATAAGGATTCAGGTCTGTCTGCTGTTTACCTTTGCTCCTGCGCGCACTGCCCATCTCTCCACATTTATGTGTTTGTTTGTTTGTCTATCTAATCTTTTGGGTTTTTATTTCTAATGAGGTCGACCAGTTGTCTATTTATTATTTTTTTTACTACGCATCAAGCTGCGCTGCTTGTCTTTGCTCCTGTGTGCTCGCGCACTCTCGCCTTTTCCACTTATTTTTATTTTTGATTTTTTTTGTCAATTTAAAAAAAATACGCATCGTGCTGTGCTGTTTGTGTTTGCTTGAGTGCATTCGCGCGCTCTCGCTTTCTCCACTTTACAATTTTTTTGTTATTATTTATCTATTCCTGAGAGTTTATCTTATTTTTTATTTGTTTATTTAAATGAAGTCGACCAGTTGCCTGCCCTTCCTTCCATTATTCGTCACCGAGACAAACTGAACAAAGTTCTGAGGTGGACCTTGTAAAGATAAGGATTCAGGTCTGTCTGCTGTTTACCTTTGCTCCTGCGCGCACTGCCCTTCTCTCCACATTTATGTGTTTGTTTGTTTGTCTATCTAATCTTTTGGGTTTTTATTTCTAATGAGGGCGACCAGTTGTCTATTTATTATTTTTTTTACTACGCATCAAGCTGCGCTGCTTGTCTTTGCTCCTGTGTGCTCGCGCACTCTCGCATTTTCCACTTATTTTTATTTTTGATTTATTTTTGATTTATTTTGTCAATTTTAAAAAAAAATACGTATCGTGCTGTGCTGTTTGTGTTTGCTTGAGTGCATTCGCGCGCTCTCGTTTTCTCCACTTTACAATTTTTTTGTTATTATTTATCTATTCCTGAGAGTTTATCTTATTTTTTATTTGTTTATTTAAATGAAGTCGACCAGTCGCCTCCCCTTCTTGGGTTTTTATTTCTAATGAGGTCGACCAGTTGTCTATTTATAATTTTTTTTTTACTACGCATCAAGCTGCGCTGCTTGTCTTTGCTCCTGTGTGCTCGCGCACTCTCGCCTTTTCCACTTATTTTTATTTTGATTTATTTTTGATTTATTTTGTCAATTTTTTAAAAAAATACGCATCGTGCTGTGCTGTTTGTGTTTGCTTGAGTGCATTCGCGCGCTCTCACTTTCTCCACTTTACAATTTTTTTGTTATTATTTATCTATTCCTGAGAGTGTATCTTATTTTTTATTTGTTTATTTAAATGGAGTCGACCAGTTGCCTGCCCTTCCTTCCATTATCCATCACCGAGACAAACTGAAGAACGTTCTGAGGTCGACCTTGTAAAGATAAGGATTCAGGTCTGTCTGCTGTTTACCTTTGCTAGTGCGCGCACTGCCCTTCTCTCCACATTTATGTGTTTGTTTGTTTGTCTATCTAATCTTTTGGGTTTTTAATTCTAATGAGGTCGACCAGTTGTCTATTTATTATTTTTTTTACTACGCATCAAGCTGCGCTGCTTGTCTTTGCTCCTGTGTGCTCGCGCACTCTCGCCTTTTCCACTTATTTTTATTTTTGATTTATTTTTGATTTATTTTGTCAATTTAAAAAAAAATACGCATCGTGCTGTGCTGTTTGTGTTTGCTTGAGTGCATTCGCGCGCTCTCGCTTTCTACACTTTACAATTTTTTTGTTATTATTTATCTATTCCTGAGAGTTTATCTTATTTTTTATTTGTTTATTTAAATGAAGTCGACCAGTTGCCTGCCCTTCCTTCCATTATCCGTCACCGAGACAAACTGAACAAAGTTCTGAGGTCGACCTTGTAAAGATAAGGATTCAGGTCTGTCTGCTGTTTACGTTTGCTCCTGCGCACACTGCACTTCTCTCCACATTTATGTGTTTGTTTGTTTGTCTATCTAATCTTTTGGGTTTTTATTTCTAATGAGGTCGACCAGTTGTCTATTTATTATTTTTTTTACTACGCATCAAGCTGCGCTGCTTGTCTTTGCTCCTGTGTGCTCGCGCACTCTCGCCTTTTCCACTTATTTTTATTTTTGATTTATTTTTGATTTATTTTTTCAATTTAAAAAAAAGACGAATCGTGCTGTGCTGTTTGTGTTTGCTTGAGTGCATTCGCGCGCTCTCGCTTTCTCCACATTACAATTTTTTTGTTATTATTTATCTATTCCTGAGAGTTTATCTTATTTTTTTTTGTTTATTTAAATGAAGTCGACCAGTTGCCTGCCCTTCCTTCCATTATCCGTCACCGAGACAAACTGAACAAAGTTCTGAGGTCGACCTTGTAAAGATAATTATTCAGGTCTGTCTGCTGTTTACCTTTGCTCCTGCGCGCACTGCCCTTCTCTCCACATTTATGTGTTTGTTCGTTTGTCTATCGAATCTTTTGGGATTTTATTTCTAATGAGGTCGAGCAGTTGTCTATTTATTATTTTTTTTACTACGAATCAAGCTGCGCTGCTTGTCTTTGCTCCTGTGTGCTCGCTCACTCTCGCCTTTTCCACTTATTTTTATTTTTGATTTATTTTTTATTTATTTTGTCAATTTTTAAAAAAAATACGCATCGTGCTGTGCTGTTTGTGTTTGCTTGAGTGCATTCGCGCGCTCTCTCTTTCTCCACTTTACAATTTTTTTGTTATTATTTATCTATTCCTGAGAGTTTATCTTATTTTTTATTTGTTTATTTAAATGAAGTCGACCAGTTGCCTGCCCTTCCTTCCATTATCCGTCACCGAGACAAACTGAACAAAGTTCTGAGGTCGACCTTGTAAAGATAAGGATTCAGGTCTGTCTGCTGTTTACCTTTGCTCCTGCGCGCACTGCCCTTCTCTCCACATTTATGTGTTTGTTTGTTTGTCTATCTAATCTTTTGGGTTTTTATTTCTAATGAGGTCGACCAGTTGTCTATTTATTATTTTTTTTACTATGCATCAAGCTGCGCTGCTTGTCTTTGCTCCTGTGTGCTCACGCACTCTCGCCTTTTCCACTTATTTTTATTTTTGATTTATTATGTCAATTTTAAAAAGAAATACGCATCGTGCTGTGCTGTTTGTGTTTGCTTGAGTGCATTCGCGCGCTCTCGCTTTCTCCACTTTACAATTTTTTTGTTATTATTTATCTATTCCTGAGAGTTTATCTTATATTTTATTTGTTTATTTAAATGAAGTCGACCAGTTGCCTGCCCTTCCTTCCATTATCCGTCACCGAGACAAACTGAACAATGTTCTGAGGTCGACCTTGTAAAGAGAAGTATTCAGGTCTGTCTGCTGTTTACCTTTGCTCCTGCGCGCACTGCCCTTCTCTCCACATTTATGTGTTTGTTTGTTTGTCTATCTAATCTTTTGGGTTTTTATTTCTAATGAGGTCGACCAGTTGTCTATTTATTATTTTTTTACTACGCATCAAGCTGCGCTGCTTGTCTTTGCTCCTGTGTGCTCGCGCACTCTCGCCTTTTCCACTTATTTTTATTTTTGATTTATTTTTGATTTATTTTGTCAATTTAAAAAAAATACGCATCGTGCTGTGCTGTTTCTGTTTGCTTCAGTGCATTCGCGCGCTCTCGCTTTCTCCACTTTACAATTTTTTTGTTATTATTTATCTATTCCTGAGAGTTTATCTTATTTTTTATTTGTTTATTTAAATGAAGTCGACCAGTTGCCTGCCCTTCCTTCCATTATCCGTCACCGAGACAAACTGAACAAAGTTCTGAGGTCGACCTTGTAAAGATAAGGATTCAGGTCTGTCTGCTGTTTACCTTTGCTCCTGCCCGCACTGCCCTTCTCTCCACATTTATGTGTTTGTTTGTTTGTCTACCTAATCTTTTGGGTTTTTATTTCTAATGAGGTCGACCAGTTTTCTATTTATTATTTTTTTACTACGCATCAAGCTGCGCTGCTTGGCTTTGCTCCTGTGTGCTCGCGCACTCTCGCCTTTTCCACTTATTTTTATTTTTGATTTATTTTTGATTTATTTTGTCAATTTAAAAAAAATACGCATCGTGCTGTGCTGTTTGTGTTTGCTTGAGTGCATTCGCGCGCTCTCGCTTTCTCCACTTTACAATTTTTTTGTTATTATTTATCTATTCCTGAGACTTTATCTTATTTTTTATTTGTTTATTTAAATGAAGTCGACCAGTTGCCTGCCCTTCCTTCCATTATCCGTCACCGAGACAAACTGAACAAAGTTCTGAGGTCGACCTTGTAAAGATAAGGATTCAGGTCTGTCTGCTGTTTACCTTTGCTCCTGCGCGCACTGCACTTCTCTCCACATTTATGTGTTTGTTTGATTGTCTATCTAATCTTTTGGGTTTTTATTTCTAATGAGGTCGACCAGTTGTCTATTTATTATTTTTTTTACTAAGCATCAAGCTGCGTTGCTTGCCTTTGCTCCTGTGTGCTCGCGCACTCTCGCCTTTTCCACTTATTTTTATTTTTGATTTATTTTTGATTTATTTTGTCAATTTAAAAAAAAATACGCATCGTGCTGTGCTGTTTGTGTTTGCTTGAGTGCATTCGCGCGCTCTCGCTTTCTCCACTTTACAATTTTTTTGTTGTTATTTATCTATTCCTGAGAGTTTATCTTATTTTTTATTTGTTTATTTAAATGAAGTCGACCAGTTGCTTGCCCTTCCTTCCATTATCCGTCACCGAGACAAACTGAACAAAGTTCTGAGGTCGACCTTGTAAAGATAAGGATTCAGGTCTGTCTGCTGTTTACCTTTGCTCCTGCGCGCACTGCCCTTCTCTCCACATTTATGTGTTTGTTTGTTTGTCTATCTAATCTTTTGGGTTTTTATTTCTAATGAGGTCGACCAGTTGTCTATTTATTATTTTTTTTACTACGCATCAAGCTGCGCTGCTTGTCTTTGCTCCTGTGTGCTCGCGCACTCTCGCCTTTTCCACTTATTTTTATTTTTGATTTATTTTGTCAATTTTTAAAAAAATACGCATCGTGCTGTGCTGTTTGTGTTTGCTTGAGTGCATTCGCGCGCTCTCGCTTTCTCCACTTTACAATTTTTTTGTTATTATTTATCTATTCCTGAGAGTTTATCTTATTTTTTATTTGTTTATTTAAATGAAGTCGACAGTTGCCTGCCCGTCCTTCCATTATCCATCACCGAGACAAACTGAACAAAGTTCTGAGGTCGACCTTGTAAAGATAAGGATTCAGGTCTGTCTGCTGTTTACCTTTGCTCCTGCGCGCACTGCCCTTCTCTCCACATTTATGTGTTTGTTTGTTTGTCTATCTAATCTTTTGGGTTTTTATTTCTAATGAGGTCGACCAGTTGTCTATTTATTATTTTTTTTACTACGCATCAAGCTGCGCTGCTTGTCTTTGCTCCTGTGTGCTCGCGCACTCTCGCCTTTTCCACTTATTTCTATTTTTGATTTATTTTTGAATTATTTTGTCAATTTAAAAAAAACATACGCATCGTGCTGTGCTGTTTGTGTTTGCTTGAGTGCATTCGCGCGCTCTCGCTTTCTCCACTTTACAATTTTTTTGTTATTATTTATCTATTCCTGAGAGTTTATCTTATTTTTTATTTGTTTACTTAAATGAAGTCGACCAGTTGCCTGCCCTTCCTTCCATTATCCGTCACCGAGACAAACTGAACAAAGTTCTGAGGTCGACCTTGTAAAGATAAGGAGTCAGGTCTGTCTGCTGTTTACCTTTGCTCCTGCGCATACTGCCCATCTCTCCACATTTATGTGTTTGTTTGTTTGTCTATCTAATCTTTTGGGTGTTTATTTCTAATAGGTCAACCAGTTGTCTATTTATTATATTTTTTACTACGCATCAAGCTGCGCTGCTTGTCTTTGCTCCTGTGTGCTCGCGCACTCTCGCCTTTTCCACTTATTTTTATTTTTGATTTATTTTTGAATTATTTTGTCAATTTTAAAAAAAAATACGCATCGTGCTGTGCTGTTTGTGTTTGCTTGAGTGCATTCGCTCGCTCTCGCTTTCTCCACTTTACAATTTTTTTGTTATTATTTATCTATTCCTGAGAGTTTATCTTATTTTTTATTTGTTTATTTAAATGAAGTCGACCAGTTGCCTGCCCTTCCTTCCATTATCCATCACCGAGACAAACTGAACAAAGTTCTGAGGTCGACCTTGTAAAGATAAGGATTCAGGTCTGTCTGCTGTTTACCTTTGCTCCTGCGCGCACTGCCCTTCTCTCCACATTTATGTGTTTGTTTGTTTGTCTATCTAATCTTTTGGGTTTTTATTTCTAATGAGGTCGACCAGTTGTCTATTTATTATTTTTTTTACTACGCATCAAGCTGCGCTGCTTGTCTTTGCTCCTGTGTGCTCGCGCACTCTCCCCTTTTCCACTTATTTTTATTTTTGATTTATTTTTGAATTATTTTGTCAATTTAAAAAAAAATACGCATCGTGCTGTGCTGTTTGTGTTTGCTTGAGTGCATTCGCGCGCTCTCGCTTTCTCCACTTTACAATTTTTTTGTTATTATTTATCTATTCCTGAGAGTTTATCTTATTTTTTATTTGTTTATTTAAATGAAGTCGACCAGTTGCCTGCCCTTCCTTCCATTATCCGTCACCGAGACAAACTGAACAAAGTTCTGAGGTCGACCTTGTAAAGATAAGGATTCAGGTCTGTCTGCTGTTTACCTTTGCTCCTGCGCGCACTGCCCATCTCTCCACATTTATGTGTTTGTTTGTTTGTCTATCTAATCTTTTGGGTTTTTATTTCTAATGAGGTCGACCAGTTGTCTATTTATTATTTTTTTTACTACGCATCAAGCTGCGCTGCTTGTCTTTGCTCCTGTGTGCTCGCGCACTCTCGCCTTTTCCACTTATTTTTATTTTTGATTTTTTTTGTCAATTTAAAAAAAATACGCATCGTGCTGTGCTGTTTGTGTTTGCTTGAGTGCATTCGCGCGCTCTCGCTTTCTCCACTTTACAATTTTTTTGTTATTATTTATCTATTCCTGAGAGTTTATCTTATTTTTTATTTGTTTATTTAAATGAAGTCGACCAGTTGCCTGCCCTTCCTTCCATTATTCGTCACCGAGACAAACTGAACAAAGTTCTGAGGTGGACCTTGTAAAGATAAGGATTCAGGTCTGTCTGCTGTTTACCTTTGCTCCTGCGCGCACTGCCCTTCTCTCCACATTTATGTGTTTGTTTGTTTGTCTATCTAATCTTTTGGGTTTTTATTTCTAATGAGGGCGACCAGTTGTCTATTTATTATTTTTTTTACTACGCATCAAGCTGCGCTGCTTGTCTTTGCTCCTGTGTGCTCGCGCACTCTCGCATTTTCCACTTATTTTTATTTTTGATTTATTTTTGATTTATTTTGTCAATTTTAAAAAAAAATACGTATCGTGCTGTGCTGTTTGTGTTTGCTTGAGTGCATTCGCGCGCTCTCGTTTTCTCCACTTTACAATTTTTTTGTTATTATTTATCTATTCCTGAGAGTTTATCTTATTTTTTATTTGTTTATTTAAATGAAGTCGACCAGTCGCCTCCCCTTCTTGGGTTTTTATTTCTAATGAGGTCGACCAGTTGTCTATTTATAATTTTTTTTTTACTACGCATCAAGCTGCGCTGCTTGTCTTTGCTCCTGTGTGCTCGCGCACTCTCGCCTTTTCCACTTATTTTTATTTTGATTTATTTTTGATTTATTTTGTCAATTTTTTAAAAAAATACGCATCGTGCTGTGCTGTTTGTGTTTGCTTGAGTGCATTCGCGCGCTCTCACTTTCTCCACTTTACAATTTTTTTGTTATTATTTATCTATTCCTGAGAGTGTATCTTATTTTTTATTTGTTTATTTAAATGGAGTCGACCAGTTGCCTGCCCTTCCTTCCATTATCCATCACCGAGACAAACTGAAGAACGTTCTGAGGTCGACCTTGTAAAGATAAGGATTCAGGTCTGTCTGCTGTTTACCTTTGCTCCTGCGCGCACTGCCCTTCTCTCCACATTTATGTGTTTGTTTGTTTGTCTATCTAATCTTTTGGGTTTTTAATTCTAATGAGGTCGACCAGTTGTCTATTTATTATTTTTTTTACTACGCATCAAGCTGCGCTGCTTGTCTTTGCTCCTGTGTGCTCGCGCACTCTCGCCTTTTCCACTTATTTTTATTTTTGATTTATTTTTGATTTATTTTGTCAATTTAAAAAAAAATACGCATCGTGCTGTGCTGTTTGTGTTTGCTTGAGTGCATTCGCGCGCTCTCGCTTTCTACACTTTACAATTTTTTTGTTATTATTTATCTATTCCTGAGAGTTTATCTTATTTTTTATTTGTTTATTTAAATGAAGTCGACCAGTTGCCTGCCCTTCCTTCCATTATCCGTCACCGAGACAAACTGAACAAAGTTCTGAGGTCGACCTTGTAAAGATAAGGATTCAGGTCTGTCTGCTGTTTACGTTTGCTCCTGCGCACACTGCACTTCTCTCCACATTTATGTGTTTGTTTGTTTGTCTATCTAATCTTTTGGGTTTTTATTTCTAATGAGGTCGACCAGTTGTCTATTTATTATTTTTTTTACTACGCATCAAGCTGCGCTGCTTGTCTTTGCTCCTGTGTGCTCGCGCACTCTCGCCTTTTCCACTTATTTTTATTTTTGATTTATTTTTGATTTATTTTTTCAATTTAAAAAAAAGACGAATCGTGCTGTGCTGTTTGTGTTTGCTTGAGTGCATTCGCGCGCTCTCGCTTTCTCCACATTACAATTTTTTTGTTATTATTTATCTATTCCTGAGAGTTTATCTTATTTTTTTTTGTTTATTTAAATGAAGTCGACCAGTTGCCTGCCCTTCCTTCCATTATCCGTCACCGAGACAAACTGAACAAAGTTCTGAGGTCGACCTTGTAAAGATAATTATTCAGGTCTGTCTGCTGTTTACCTTTGCTCCTGCGCGCACTGCCCTTCTCTCCACATTTATGTGTTTGTTCGTTTGTCTATCGAATCTTTTGGGATTTTATTTCTAATGAGGTCGAGCAGTTGTCTATTTATTATTTTTTTTACTACGAATCAAGCTGCGCTGCTTGTCTTTGCTCCTGTGTGCTCGCTCACTCTCGCCTTTTCCACTTATTTTTATTTTTGATTTATTTTTTATTTATTTTGTCAATTTTTAAAAAAAATACGCATCGTGCTGTGCTGTTTGTGTTTGCTTGAGTGCATTCGCGCGCTCTCTCTTTCTCCACTTTACAATTTTTTTGTTATTATTTATCTATTCCTGAGAGTTTATCTTATTTTTTATTTGTTTATTTAAATGAAGTCGACCAGTTGCCTGCCCTTCCTTCCATTATCCGTCACCGAGACAAACTGAACAAAGTTCTGAGGTCGACCTTGTAAAGATAAGGATTCAGGTCTGTCTGCTGTTTACCTTTGCTCCTGCGCGCACTGCCCTTCTCTCCACATTTATGTGTTTGTTTGTTTGTCTATCTAATCTTTTGGGTTTTTATTTCTAATGAGGTCGACCAGTTGTCTATTTATTATTTTTTTTACTATGCATCAAGCTGCGCTGCTTGTCTTTGCTCCTGTGTGCTCACGCACTCTCGCCTTTTCCACTTATTTTTATTTTTGATTTATTATGTCAATTTTAAAAAGAAATACGCATCGTGCTGTGCTGTTTGTGTTTGCTTGAGTGCATTCGCGCGCTCTCGCTTTCTCCACTTTACAATTTTTTTGTTATTATTTATCTATTCCTGAGAGTTTATCTTATATTTTATTTGTTTATTTAAATGAAGTCGACCAGTTGCCTGCCCTTCCTTCCATTATCCGTCACCGAGACAAACTGAACAATGTTCTGAGGTCGACCTTGTAAAGAGAAGTATTCAGGTCTGTCTGCTGTTTACCTTTGCTCCTGCGCGCACTGCCCTTCTCTCCACATTTATGTGTTTGTTTGTTTGTCTATCTAATCTTTTGGGTTTTTATTTCTAATGAGGTCGACCAGTTGTCTATTTATTATTTTTTTACTACGCATCAAGCTGCGCTGCTTGTCTTTGCTCCTGTGTGCTCGCGCACTCTCGCCTTTTCCACTTATTTTTATTTTTGATTTATTTTTGATTTATTTTGTCAATTTAAAAAAAATACGCATCGTGCTGTGCTGTTTCTGTTTGCTTCAGTGCATTCGCGCGCTCTCGCTTTCTCCACTTTACAATTTTTTTGTTATTATTTATCTATTCCTGAGAGTTTATCTTATTTTTTATTTGTTTATTTAAATGAAGTCGACCAGTTGCCTGCCCTTCCTTCCATTATCCGTCACCGAGACAAACTGAACAAAGTTCTGAGGTCGACCTTGTAAAGATAAGGATTCAGGTCTGTCTGCTGTTTACCTTTGCTCCTGCCCGCACTGCCCTTCTCTCCACATTTATGTGTTTGTTTGTTTGTCTACCTAATCTTTTGGGTTTTTATTTCTAATGAGGTCGACCAGTTTTCTATTTATTATTTTTTTACTACGCATCAAGCTGCGCTGCTTGGCTTTGCTCCTGTGTGCTCGCGCACTCTCGCCTTTTCCACTTATTTTTATTTTTGATTTATTTTTGATTTATTTTGTCAATTTAAAAAAAATACGCATCGTGCTGTGCTGTTTGTGTTTGCTTGAGTGCATTCGCGCGCTCTCGCTTTCTCCACTTTACAATTTTTTTGTTATTATTTATCTATTCCTGAGACTTTATCTTATTTTTTATTTGTTTATTTAAATGAAGTCGACCACTTGCCTGCCCTTCCTTCCATTATCCGTCACCGAGACAAACTGAACAAAGTTCTGAGGTCGACCTTGTAAAGATAAGGATTCAGGCCTGTCTGCTGTTTACTTTTGCTCCAGTGCGCACTGCCCTTCTCTCCATATTTATGTGTTTGTTTGTTTGTCTACCTAATCTTTTGGGTTTTTATTTCTAATGAGGTCGACCAGTTTTCTATTTATTATTTTTTTACTACGCATCAAGCTGCGCTGCTTGGCTTTGCTCCTGTGTGCTCGCGCACTCTCGCCTTTTCCACTTATTTTTATTTTTGATTTATTTTTGATTTATTTTGTCAATTTAAAAAAAATACGCATCGTGCTGTGCTGTTTGTGTTTGCTTGTGTGCATTCGCGCGCTCTCGCTTTCTCCACTTTACAATTTTTTTGTTATTATTTATCTATTCCTGAGAGTTTATCTTATTTTTTATTTGTTTATTTAAATGAAGTCGACCAGTTGCCTGCCCTTCCTTCCATTTTCCATCACCGTGACAAACTGAACAAAGTTCTGAGGTCGACCTTGTAAAGATAAGGATTCAGGTCTGTCTGCTGTTTACCTTTGCTCCTGCGCGCACTGCCCTTCTCTCCACATTTATGTGTTTGTTTGTTTGTCTATCTAATCTTTTGGGTTTTTATTTCTAATGAGGTCGACCAGTTGTCTATTTATTATTTTTTTTACTACGCATCAAGCTGCGCTGCTTGTCTTTGCTCCTGTGTGCTCGCGCACTCTCGCCTTTTCCACTTATTTTTATTTTTGATTTACTTTTGATTTATTTTTTCAATTTAAAAAAAATACGCATCGTGCTGTGCTGTTTGTGTTTGCTTGAGTGCATTCGCGCGCTCTCGCTTTCTCCACTTTACAATTTTTTTGTTATTATTTATCTATTCCTGAGAGTTTATCTTATTTTTTTTTGTTTATTTAAATGAAGTCGACCAGTTGCCTGCCCTTCCTTCCATTATCCGTCACCGAGACAAACTGAACAAAGTTCTGAGGTCGACCTTGTAAAGATAAGGATTCAGGTCTGTCTGCTGTTTACCTTTGCTCCTGCGCGCACTGCCCTTCTCTCCACATTTATGTGTTTGTTCGTTTGTCTATCGAATCTTTTGGTATTTTATTTCTAATGAGGTCGAGCAGTTGTCTATTTATTATTTTTTTTACTACGAATCAAGCTGCGCTGCTTGTCTTTGCTCCCGTGTGCTCGCTCACTCTCGCCTTTTCCACTTATTTTTATTTTTGATTTATTTTTTATTTATTTTGTCAATTTTTAAAAAAAATACGCATCGTGCTGTGCTGTTTGTGTTTGCTTGAGTGCATTCGCGCGCTCTCGCTTTCTCCACTTTACAATTTTTTTGTTATTATTTATCTATTCCTGAGAGTTTATCTTATTTTTTATTTGTTTATTTAAATGAAGTCGACCAGTTGCCTGCCCTTCCTTCCATTATCCGTCACCGAGACAAACTGAACAAAGTTCTGAGGTCGACCTTGTAAAGATAAGGATTCAGGTCTGTCTGCTGTTTACCTTTGCTCCTGCGCGCACTGCCCTTCTCTCCACATTTATGTGTTTGTTCGTTTGTCTATCGAATCTTTTGGGATTTTATTTCTAATGAGGTCGAGCAGTTGTCTATTTATTATTTTTTTTACTACGAATCAAGCTGCGCTGCTTGTCTTTGCTCCTGTGTGCTCACTCACTCTCGCCTTTTCCACTTATTTTTATTTTTGATTTATTTTGTCAATTTTAAAAAGAAATACGCATCGTGCTGTGCTGTTTGTGTTTGCTTGAGTGCATTCGCGCGCTCTCGCTTTCTCCACTTTACAATTTTTTTGTTATTATTTATCTATTCCTGAGAGTTTATCTTATATTTTATTTGTTTATTTAAATGAAGTCGACCAGTTGCCTGCCCTTCCTTCCATTATCCGTCACCGAGACAAACTGAACAAAGTTCTGAGGTCGACCTTGTAAAGATAAGGATTCAGGTCTGTCTGCTGTTTACCTTTGCTCCTGCGCGCACTGCCCTTCTCTCCACATTTATGTGTTTGTTTGTTTGTCTATCTAATCTTTTGGGTTTTTATTTCTAATGAGGTCGACCAGTTGTCTATTTATTATTTTTTTTACTACGCATCAAGCTGCGCTGCTTGTCTTTGCTCCTGTGTGCTCGCGCACTCTCGCCTTTTCCACTTATTTTTATTTTTGATTTATTTTTGATTTATATTGTCAATTTAAAAAAAATACGCATCGTGCTGTGCTGTTTGTGTTTGCTTGAGTGCATTCGCGCGCTCTCGCTTTCTCCACTTTACAATTTTTTTGTTATTATTTATCTATTCCTGAGAGTTTATCTTATTTTTTATTTGTTTATTTAAATTAAGTCGACCAGTTGCCTGCCCTTCCTTCCATTATCCGTCACCGAGACAAACTGAACAAAGTTCTGAGGTCGACCTTGTAAAGATAAGGATTCAGGTCTGTCTGCTGTTTACCTTTGCTCCTGCCCGCACTGCCCTTCTCTCCACATTTATGTGTTTGTTTGTTTGTCTACCTAATCATTTGGGTTTTTATTTCTAATGAGGTCGACCAGTTTTCTATTTATTATTTTTTTACTACGCATCAAGCTGCGCTGCTTGGCTTTGCTCCTGTGTGCTCGCGCACTCTCGCCTTTTCCACTTATTTTTATTTTTGATTTATTTTTGATTTATTTTGTCAATTTAAAAAAAATACGCATCGTGCTGTGCTGTTTGTGTTTGCTTGAGTGCATTCGCGCGCTCTCGCTTTCTCCACTTTACAATTTTTTTGTTATTATTTATCTATTCCTGAGAGTTTATCTTATTTTTTATTTGTTTATTTAAATGAAGTCGACCAGTTGCCTGCCCTTCCTTCCATTTTCCATCACCGTGACAAACTGAACAAAGTTCTGAGGTCGACCTTGTAAAGATAAGGATTCAGGTCTGTCTGCTGTTTACATTTGCTCCTGCGCGCACTGCCCTTCTCTCCACATTTATGTGTTTGTTTGTTTGTCTATCTAATCTTTTGGGTTTTTATTTCTAATGAGGTCGACCAGTTGTCTATTTATTATTTTTTTTACTACGCATCAAGCTGCGCTGCTTGTCTTTGCTCCTGTGTGCTCGCGCACTCTCGCCTTTTCCACTTATTTTTATTTTTGATTTATTTTTGATTTACTTTGTCAATTTAAAAAAAAATACGCATCGTGCTGTGCTGTTTGTGTTTGCTTGAGTGCATTCGCGCGCTCTCGCTTTCTCCACTTTACAATTTTTTTGTTATTATTTATCTATTCCTGAGAGTTTATCTTATTTTTTATTTGTTTATTTAAATGAAGTCGACCAGTTGCTTGCCCTTCCTTCCATTATCCGTCACCGAGACAAACTGAACAAAGTTCTGAGGTCGACCTTGTAAAGATAAGGATTCAGGTCTGTCTGCTGTTTACCTTTGCTCCTGCGCCCACTGCCCATCTCTCCACATTTATGTGTTTGTTTGTTTGTCTATCTAATCTTTTGGGTTTTTATTTCTAATGAGGTCGACCAGTTGTCTATTTATTATTTTTTTTACTACGCATCAAGCTGCGCTGCTTGTCTTTGCTCCTGTGTGCTCGCGCACTCTCGCCTTTTCCACTTATTTTTATTTTTGATTTATTTTTGATTTATTTCGTCAATTTAAAAAAAAATACGCACCGTGCTGTGCTGTTTGTGTTTGCTTGAGTGCATTCGCGCGCTCTCGCTTTCTCCACTTTACAATTTTTTTGTTATTATTTATCTATTCCTGAGAGTTTATCTTATTTTTTATTTGTTTATTTAAATGAAGTCGACAGTTGCCTGCCCTTCCTTCCATTATCCGTCACCGAGACAAACTGAACAAAGTTCTGAGGTCGACCTTGTAAAGATAAGGATTCAGGTCTGTCTGCTGTTTACCTTTGCTCCTGCGCGCACTGCCCTTCTCTCCACATTTATGTGTTTGTTTGTTTGTCTATCTAATCTTTTGGGTTTTTATTTCTAATGAGGTCGACCAGTTGTCTATTTATTATTTTTTTTACTACGCATCAAGCTGCGCTGCTTGTCTTTGCTCCTGTGTGCTCGCGCACTCTCGCCTTTTCCACTTATTTTTATTTTTGATTTATTTTTGATTTATTTTGTCAATTTAAAATAAAAATACGCATCGTGCTGTGCTCTTTGTGTTTGCTTGAGTGCATTCGCGCGCTCTCGCTTTCTCCACTTTACAATTTTTGTTATTATTTATCTATTCCTGAGAGTTTATCTTATTTTTTATTTGTTTATTTAAATGAAGTCGACCAGTTGCCTGCCCTTCCTTCTATTATCCGTCACCGAGACAAACTGAACAAAGGTCTGAGGTCGACCTTGTAAAGATAAGGATTCAGGTCTGTCTGCTGTTTACCTTTGCTCCTGCGCGCACTGCCCTTCTCTCCACATTTATGTGTTTGTTTGTTTGTCTATCTAATCTTTTGGGTTTTTATTTCTAATGAGGTCGACCAGTTGTCTATTTATTATTTTTTTTACTAAGCATCAAGCTGCGTTGCTTGCCTTTGCTCCTGTGTGCTCGCGCACTCTCGCCTTTTCCACTTATTTTTATTTTTGATTTATTTTTGATTTATTTTGTCAATTTAAAAAAAATACGCATCGTGCTGTGCTGTTTGTGTTTGCTTGAGTGCATTCGCGCGCTCTCGCTTTCTCCACTTTACAATTTTTTTGTTATTATTTATCTATTCCTGAGAGTTTATCTTATTTTTTATTTGTTTATTTAAATGAAGTCGACCAGTTGCCTGCCCTTCCTTCCATTATCCGTCACCGAGACAAACTGAACAAAGTTCTGAGGTCGACCTTGTAAAGATAAGGATTCAGGCCTGTCTGCTGTTTACCTTTGCTCCAGTGCGCACAGCCCTTCTCTCCATATTTATGTGTTTGTTTGTTTGTCTACCTAATCTTTTGGGTTTTTATTTCTAATGAGGTCGACCAGTTTTCTATTTATTATTTTTTTACTACGCATCAAGCTGCGCTGCTTGGCTTTGCTCCTGTGTGCTCGCGCACTCTCGCCTTTTCCACTTATTTTTATTTTTGATTTATTTTTGATTTGTCAATTTAAAAAAAATACGCATCGTGCTGTGCTGTTTGTGTTTGCTTGCGTGCATTCGCGCGCTCCTCGCTTTCTCCACTTTACAATTTTTTTGTTATTATTTATCTATTCCTGAGAGTTTATCTTATTTTTTATTTGTTTATTTAAATGAAGTCGACCAGTTGCCTGCCCTTCCTTCCATTATCCGTCACCGAGACAAACTGAACAAAGTTCTGAGGTCGACCTTGTAAAGATAAGGATTCAGGTCTGTCTGCTGTTTACCTTTGCTCCTGCGCGCACTGCCCTTCTCTCCACATTTATGTGTTTGTTTGTTTGTCTATCTAATCTTTTGGGTTTTTATTTCTAATGAGGTCGAGCAGTTGTCTATTTATTATTTTTTTTACTATGCATCAAGCTGCGCTGCTTATCTTTGCTCCTGTGTGCTCACGCACTCTCGCCTTTTCCACTTATTTTTATTTTTGATTTATTTTGTCAATTTTAAAAAGAAATACGCATCGTGCTGTGCTGTTTGTGTTTGCTTGAGTGCATTCGCGCGCTCTCGCTTTCTCCACTTTACAATTTTTTTGTTATTATTTATCTATTCCTGAGAGTTTATCTTATATTTTATTTGTTTATTTAAATGAAGTCGACCAGTTGCCTGCCCTTCCTTCCATTATCCGTCACCGAGACAAACTGAACAAAGTTCTGAGGTCGACCTTGTAAAGAGAAGTATTCAGGTCTGTCTGCTGTTTACCTTTGCTCCTGCGCGCACTGCCCTTCTCTCCACATTTATGTGTTTGTTTGTTTGTCTATCTAATCTTTTGGGTTTTTATTTCTAATGAGGTCGACCAGTTGTCTATTTATTATTTTTTTTACTACGCATCAAGCTGCGCTGCTTGTCTTTGCTCCTGTGTGCTCGCGCACTCTCGCCTTTTCCACTTATTTTTATTTTTGATTTATTTTTGATTTATTTTGTCAATTTAAAAAAAATACGCATCGTGCTGTGCTGTTTCTGTTTGCTTGAGTGCATTCGCGCGCTCTCGCTTTCTCCACTTTACAATTTTTTTGTTATTATTTATCTATTCCTGAGAGTTTATCTTATTTTTTATTTGTTTATTTAAATGAAGTCGACCAGTTGCCTGCCCTTCCTTCCATTATCCGTCACCGAGACAAACTGAACAAAGTTCTGAGGTCGACCTTGTAAAGATAAGGATTCAGGTCTGTCTGCTGTTTACCTTTGCTCCTGCCCGCACTGCCCTTCTCTCCACATTTATGTGTTTGTTTGTTTGTCTACCTAATCTTTTGGGTTTTTATTTCTAATGAGGTCGACCAGTTTTCTATTTATTATTTTTTTACTACGCATCAAGCTGCGCTGCTTGGCTTTGCTCCTGTGTGCTCGCGCACTCTCGCCTTTTCCACTTATTTTTATTTTTGATTTATTTTTGATTTATTTTGTCAATTTAAAAAAAATACGCATCGTGCTGTGCTGTTTGTGTTTGCTTGAGTGCATTCGCGCGCTCTCGCTTTCTCCACTTTACAATTTTTTTGTTATTATTTATCTATTCCTGAGAGTTTATCTTATTTTTTATTTGTTTATTTAAATGAAGTCGACCAGTTGCCTGCCCTTCCTTCCATTATCCGTCACCGAGACAAACTGAACAAAGTTCTGAGGTCGACCTTGTAAAGATAAGGATTCAGGCCTGTCTGCTGTTTACCTTTGCTCCAGTGCGCACTGCCCTTCTCTCCATATTTATGTGTTTGTTTGTTTGTCTACCTAATCTTTTGGGTTTTTATTTCTAATGAGGTCGACCAGTTTTCTATTTATTATTTTTTTACTACGCATCAAGCTGCGCTGCTTGGCTTTGCTCCTGTGTGCTCGCGCACTCTCGCCTTTTCCACTTATTTTTATTTTTGATTTATTTTTGATTTATTTTGTCAATTAAAAAAAAATACGCATCGTGCTGTGCTGTTTGTGTTTGCTTGTGTGCATTCGCGCGCTCTCGCTTTCTCCACTTTACAATTTTTTTGTTATTATTTATCTATTCCTGAGAGTTTATCTTATTTTTTATTTGTTTATTTAAATGAAGTCGACCAGTTGCCTGCCCTTCCTTCCATTTTCCATCACCGTGACAAACTGAACAAAGTTCTGAGGTCGACCTTGTAAAGATAAGGATTCAGGTCTGTCTGCTGTTTACCTTTGCTCCTGCGCGCACTGCCCTTCTCTCCACATTTATGTGTTTGTTTGTTTGTCTATCTAATCTTTTGGGTTTTTATTTCTAATGAGGTCGACCAGTTGTCTATTTATTATTTTTTTTACTACGCATCAAGCTGCGCTGCTTGTCTTTGCTCCTGTGTGCTCGCGCACTCTCGCCTTTTCCACTTATTTTTATTTTTGATTTACTTTTGATTTATTTTTTCAATTTAAAAAAAATACGCATCGTGCTGTGCTGTTTGTGTTTGCTTGAGTGCATTCGCGCGCTCTCGCTTTCTCCACTTTACAATTTTTTTGTTATTATTTATCTATTCCTGAGAGTTTATCTTATTTTTTTTTGTTTATTTAAATGAAGTCGACCAGTTGCCTGCCCTTCCTTCCATTATCCGTCACCGAGACAAACTGAACAAAGTTCTGAGGTCGACCTTGTAAAGATAAGGATTCAGGTCTGTCTGCTGTTTACCTTCGCTCCTGCGCGCACTGCCCTTCTCTCCACATTTATGTGTTTGTTCGTTTGTCTATCGAATCTTTTGGGATTTTATTTCTAATGAGGTCGAGCAGTTGTCTATTTATTATTTTTTTTACTACGCATCAAGCTGCGCTGCTTGTCTTTGCTCCTGTGTGCTCGCTCACTCTCGCCTTTTCCACTTATTTTTATTTTTGATTTATTTTTTATTTATTTTGTCAATTTTTAAAAAAAATACGCATCGTGCTGTGCTGTTTGTGTTTGCTTGAGTGCATTCGCGCGCTCTCGCTTTCTCCACTTTACAATTTTTTTGTTATTATTTATCTATTCCTGAGAGTTTATCTTATTTTTTATTTGTTTATTTAAATGAAGTCGACCAGTTGCCTGCCCTTCCTTCCATTATCCGTCACCGAGACAAACTGAACAAAGTTCTGAGGTCGACATTGTAAAGATAAGGATTCAGGTCTGTCTGCTGTTTACCTTTGCTCCTGCGCGCACTGCCCTTCTCTCCACATTTATGTGTTTGTTCGTTTGTCTATCGAATCTTTTGGGATTTTATTTCTAATGAGGTCGAGCAGTTGTCTATTTATTATTTTTTTTACTACGAATCAAGCTGCGCTGCTTGTCTTTGCTCCTGTGTGCTCGCTCACTCTCGCCTTTTCCACTTATTTTTATTTTTGATTTATTTTGTCAATTTTAAAAAGAAATACGCATCGTGCTGTGCTGTTTGTGTTTGCTTGAGTGCATTCGCGCGCTCTCGCTTTCTCCACTTTACAATTTTTTTGTTATTATTTATCTATTCCTGAGAGTTTATCTTATATTTTATTTGTTTATTTAAATGAAGTCGACCAGTTGCCTGCCCTTCCTTCCATTATCCGTCACAGAGACAAACTGAACAAAGTTCTGAGGTCGACCTTGTAAAGATAAGGATTCAGGTCTGTCTGCTGTTTACCTTTGCTCCTGCGCGCACTGCCCTTCTCTCCACATTTATGTGTTTGTTTGTTTGTCTATCTAATCTTTTGGGTTTTTATTTCTAATGAGGTCGACCAGTTGTCTATTTATTATTTTTTTTACTACGCATCAAGCTGCGCTGCTTGTCTTTGCTCCTGTGTGCTCGCGCACTCTCGCCTTTTCCACTTATTTTTATTTTTGATTTATTTTTGATTTATTTTGTCAATTTAAAAAAAATACGCATCGTGCTGTGCTGTTTGTGTTTGCTTGAGTGCATTCGCGCGCTCTCGCTTTCTCCACTTTACAATTTTTTTGTTATTATTTATCTATTCCTGAGAGTTTATCTTATTTTTTATTTGTTTATTTAAATGAAGTCGACCAGTTGCCTGCCCTTCCTTCCATTATCCGTCACCGAGACAAACTGAACAAAGTTCTGAGGTCGACCTTGTAAAGATAAGGATTCAGGTCTGTCTGCTGTTTACCTTTGCTCCTGCCCGCACTGCCCTTCTCTCCACATTTATGTGTTTGTTTGTTTGTCTACCTAATCTTTTGGGTTTTTATTTCTAATGAGGTCGACCAGTTTTCTATTTATTATTTTTTTACTACGCATCAAGCTGCGCTGCTTGTCTTTGCTCCTGTGTGCTCGCGCACTCTCGCCTTTTCCACTTATTTTTATTTTTGATTTATTTTTGATTTATTTTGTCAATTTAAAAAAAAATACGCATCGTGCTGTGCTGTTTGTGTTTGCTTGAGTGCATTCGCGCGCTCTCGCTTTCTCCACTTTACAATTTTTTTGTTATTATTTATCTATTCCTGAGAGTTTATCTTATTTTTTATTTGTTTATTTAAATGAAGTCGACCAGTTGCCTGCCCTTCCTTCCATTTTCCATCACCGTGACAAACTGAACAAAGTTCTGAGGTCGACCTTGTAAAGATAAGGATTCAGGTCTGTGTGCTGTTTACATTTGCTCCTGCGCGCACTGCCCTTCTCTCCACATTTATGTGTTTGTTTGTTTGTCTATCTAATCTTTTGGGTTTTTATTTCTAATGAGGTCGACCAGTTGTCTATTTATTATTTTTTTTACTACGCATCAAGCTGCGCTGCTTGTCTTTGCTCCTGTGTGCTCGCGCACTCTCGCCTTTTCCACTTATTTTTATTTTTGATTTATTTTTTCAATTTAAAAAAAATACGCATCGTGCTGTGCTGTTTGTGTTTGCTTGAGTGCATTCGCGCGCTCTCGCTTTCTCCACTTTACAATTTTTTTGTTATTATTTATCTATTCCTGAGAGTTTATCTTATTTTTTTTTGTTTATTTAAATGAAGTCGACCAGTTGCCTGCCCTTCCTTCCATTATCCGTCACCGAGACAAACTGAACAAAGTTCTGAGGTCGACCTTGTAAATATAAGGATTCAGGTCTGTCTGCTGTTTACCTTTGCTCCTGCCCGCACTGCCCTTCTCTCCACATTTATGTGTTTGTTTGTTTGTCTATCTAATCTTTTGGGTTTTTATTTCTAATGAGGTCGACCAGTTGTCTATTTATTATTTTTTTTACTACGCATCAAGCTGCGCTGCTTGTCTTTGCTCCTGTGTGCTCGCGCACTCTCGCCTTTTCCACTTATTTTTATTTTCGATTTATTTTTGATTTATTTTGTCAATTTAAAAAAAATACACATCGTGCTGTGCTGTTTGTGCTTGCTTGAGTGCATTCGCGCGCTCTCGCTTTCTCCACTTTACAATTTTTTGTTATTATTTATCTATTCCTGAGAGTTTATCTTATTTTTTATTTGTTTATTTAAATGAAGTCGACCAGTTGCCTGCCCTTCCTTCCATTATCCGTCACCGAGACAAACTGAACAAAGTTCTGAGGTCGACCTTGTAAAGATAAGTATTCAGGTCTGTCTGCTGTTTACCTTTGCTCCTGCGCGCACTGCCCTTCTCTCCACATTTATGTGTTTGTTTGTTTGTCTATCTAATCTTTTGGGTTTTTATTTCTAATGAGGTCGACCAGTTGTCTATTTATTATTTTTTTTACTACGCATCAAGCTGCGCTGCTTGTCTTTGCTCTGTGTGCTCGCGCACTCTCGCCTTTTCCACTTATTTTTATTTTTGATTTATTTTGATTTATTTTGTCAATTTAAAAAAAATACGCATCGTGCTGTGCTGTTTGTGTTTGCTTGAGTGCATTCGCGCGCTCCTCGCTTTCCTCCACTTTACAATTTTTTTGTTATTATTTATCTATTCCTGAGAGTTTATCTTATTTTTTATTTGTTTATTTAAATGAAGTCGACCAGTTGCCTGCCCTTCCTTCCATTATCCGTCACCGAGACAAACTGAACAAAGTTCTGAGGTCGACCTTGTAAAGATAAGGATTCAGGCCTGTCTGCTGTTTACCTTTGCTCCAGTGCGCACTGCCCTTCTCTCCATATTTATGTGTTTGTTTGTTTGTCTACCTAATCTTTTGGGTTTTTATTTCTAATGAGGTCGACCAGTTTTCTATTTATTATTTTTTTACTACGCATCAAGCTGCGCTGCTTGGCTTTGCTCCTGTGTGCTCGCGCACTCTCGCCTTTTCCACTTATTTTTATTTTTGATTTATTTTTGATTTATTTTGTCAATTTAAAAAAAATACGCATCGTGCTGTGCTGTTTGTGTTTGCTTGCGTGCATTCGCGCGCTCCTCGCTTTCTCCACTTTACAATTTTTTTGTTATTATTTATCTATTCCTGAGAGTTTATCTTATTTTTTATTTGTTTATTTAAATGAAGTCGACCAGTTGCCTGCCCTTCCTTCCATTTTCCATCACCGTGACAAACTGAACAAAGTTCTGAAGTCGACCTTGTAAAGATAAGGATTCAGGGTCTGTCTGCTGTTTACCTTTGCTCCTGCGCGCACTGCCCTTCTCTCCACATTTATGTGTTTGTTCGTTTGTCTATCGAATCTTTTGGGATTTTATTTCTAATGAGGTCGAGCAGTTGTCTATTTATTATTTTTTTTACTACGAATCAAGCTGCGCTGCTTGTCTTTGCTCCTGTGTGCTCGCTCACTCTCGCCTTTTCCACTTATTTTTATTTTTGATTTATTTTTAATTTATTTTGTCAATTTTTAAAAAAAATACGCATCGTGCTGTGCTGTTTGTGTTTGCTTGAATGCATTCGCGCGCTCTCGCTTTCTCCACTTTACAATTTTTTTGTTATTATTTATCTATTCCTGAGAGTTTATCTTATTTTTTATTTGTTTATTTAAATGAAGTCGACCAGTTGCCTGCCCTTCCTTCCATTATCCGTCACCGAGACAAACTGAATAAAGTTCTGAGGTCGACCTTGTAAAGATAAGGATTCAGGTCTGTCTGCTGTTTACCTTTGCTCCTGCGCGCACTGCCCTTCTCTCCACATTTATGTGTTTGTTTGTTTGTCTATCTAATCTTTTGGGTTTTTATTTCTAATGAGGTCGACCAGTTGTCTATTTATTATTTTTTTTACTACGCATCAAGCTGCGCTGCTTGTCTTTGCTCCTGTGTGCTCACGCACTCTCGCCTTTTCCACTTATTTTTATTTTTGATTTATTTTGTCAATTTTAAAAAGAAATACGCAATCGTGCTGTGCTGTTTGTGTTTGCTTGAGTGCATTCGCGCGCTCTCGCTTTCTCCACTTTACAATTTTTTTGTTATTATTTATCTATTCCTGAGAGTTTATCTTATATTTTATTTGTTTATTTAAATGAAGTCAACCAGTTGCCTGCCCTTCCTTCACTATCCGTCACCGAGACAAACTGAACAAAGTTCTGAGGTCGACCTTGTAAAGATAAGGATTCAGGTCTGTCTGCTGTTTACCTTTGCTCCTGCGCGCACTGCCCTTCTCTCCACATTTATGTGTTTGTTTGTTTGTCTATCTAATCTTTTGGGTTTTTATTTCTAATGAGGTCGACCAGTTGTCTATTTATTATTTTTTTTACTACGCATCAAGCTGCGCTGCTTGTCTTTGCTCCTGTGTGCTCGCGCACTCTCGCCTTTTCCACTTATTTTATTTTTTATTTATTTTTGATTTATTTTGTCAATTTAAAAAAAAAAGCATCGTGCTGTGCTGTTTGTGTTTGCTTGAGTGCATTCGCGCGCTCTCGCTTTCTCCACTTTACAATTTTTTTTGTTATTATTTATCTATTCCTGAGAGTTTATCTTATTTTTTTTTGTTTATTTAAATGAAGTCGACCAGTTGCCTGCCCTTCCTTCCATTATCCGTCACCGAGACAAACTGAACAAAGTTCTGAGGTCGACCTTGTAAAGATAAGGATTCAGGTCTGTCTGCTGTTTACCTTTGCTCCTGCCCGCACTACCCTTCTCTCCACATTTATGTGTTTGTTTGTTTGTCTATCTAATCTTTTGGGTTTTTATTTCTAATGAGGTCGACCAGTTGTCTATTTATTATTTTTTTTACTACGCATCAAGCTGCGCTGCTTGTCTTTGCTCCTGTGTGCTCGCGCACTCTCGCCTTTTCCACTTATTTTTATTTTCGATTTATTTTTGTTTATTTTGTCAATTTAAAAAAAAATACGCATCGTGCTGTGCTGTTTGTGTTTGCTTGAGTGCATTCGCGCGCTCTCGCTTTCTCCACTTTACAATTTTTTTGTTATTATTTATCTATTCCTGAGAGTTTATCTTATTTCTTATTTGTTTATTTAAATGAAGTCGACCAGTTGCCTGCCCTTCCTTCCATTATCCGTCACCGAGACAAACTGAACAAAGTTCTGAGGTCGACCTTGTAAAGATAAGGATTCAGGTCTGTCTGCTGTTTACCTTTGCTCCTGCGCGCACTGCCCTTCTCTCCACATTTATGTGTTTGTTTGTTTGTCTATCTAATCTTTTGGGTTTTTATTTCTAATGAGGTCGACCAGTTGTCTATTTATTATTTTTTTTACTACGCATCAAGCTGCGCTGCTTGTCTTTGCTCCTGTGTGCTCGCGCACTCTCGCCTTTTCCACTTATTTTTATTTTTGATTTATTTTTGATTTATTTTGTCAATTTTAAAAAAATACGCATCGTGCTGTGCTGTTTGTGTTTGCTTGAGTGCATTCGCGCGCTCTCGCTTTCTCCACTTTACAATTTTTTTGTTATTATTTATCTATTCCTGAGAGTTTATCATATTATTTATTTGTTTATTTAAATGAAGTCGACCAGCTTGCCTGCCCTTCCTTCCATTATCCGTCACCGAGACAAACTGAACAAAGTTCTGAGGTCGACCTTGTAAAGATAAGGATTCAGGTCTGTCTGCTGTTTACCTTTGCGCCTGCCCGCACTGCCCTTCTCTCCACATTTATGTGTTGTTTGTTTGTCTATCTAATCTTTTGGGTTTTTATTTCTAATGAGGTCGACCAGTTGTCTATTTATTATTTTTTTTACTACGCATCAAACTGCGCTGCTTGTCTTTGCTCCTGTGTGCTCGCGCACTCTCGCCTTTTCCACTTATTTTTATTTTTGATTTATTTTTGATTTACTTTGTCAATTTAAAAAAAAATACGCATCGTGCTGTGCTGTTTGTATTTGCTTGAGTGCATTCGCGCGCTCTCGCTTTCTCCACTTTCCAATTTTTTTGTTATTATTTATCTATTCCTGAGAGTTTATCTTATTTTTTATTTGATTATTTAAATGAAGTCGACCAGTTGCCTGCCCTTCCTTTCATTATCCGTCACCGAGACAAACTGAACAAAGTTCTGAGGTCGACCTTGTAAAGATAAGGATTCAGGTCTGTCTGTTGTTTACCTTTGCTCCTGCGCGCACTGCACTTCTCTCCACATTTATGTGTTTGTTTGTTTGTCTATCTAATCTTTTGGGTTTTTATTTCTAATGAGGTCGACCAGTTGTCTATTTATATTTTTTTTTACTACGCATCAAGCTGCGCTGCTTTTCTTTGCTCCTGTGTGCTCGCGCACTCTCGCCTTTTCCACTTATTTTTTTTTGATTTATTTTTGAATTATTTTGTCAATTTTAAAAAATAATACGCATCGTGCTGTGCTGTTTGTGTTTGCTTGAGTGCATTCGCGCGCTCTCGCTCTCTCCACTTTACAATTTTTTTGTTATTATTTATATATTCCTGAGAGTTTATCTTATTTTTTATTTGTTTATTTAAATGAAGTCGACCAGTTGCCTGCACTTCCTTCCATTATCCGTCACCGAGACAAACTGAACAAAGTTCTGAGGTCGACCTTGAAAAGATAAGGATTCAGGTCTGTCTGCTGTTTACCTTTGCTCCTGCCCGCACTGCCCTTCTCTCCACATTTATGTGTTTGTTTGTTTGTCTATCTAATCTTTTGGGTTTTTATTTCTAATGAGGTCGACCAGTGGTCTATTTATTATTTTTTTTACTACGCATCAAGCTGCGCTGCTTGTCTTTGCTCCTGTGTGCTCGCGTTCTCTCGCCTTTCCAACTTATTTTCATTTTTGATTTATTTTTGATTTATTTTGTCAATTTAAAAAAAAAATACGCATCGTGCTGTGCTGTTTGTGTTTGCTTGAGTGCATTCCGCGCGATCTCGCTTTCTAAACTTTACAATTTTTTGTTATTATTTATCTATTCCTGAGAGTTTATCTTATTTTTTATTTGTTTATTTAAATGAAGTCGACCAGTTGCCTGCCCTTCCTTCCCATTATCCGTCACCGAGACAAACTGAACAAAGTTCTGAGGTCGACCTTGTAAAATATAAGGATTCAGGTCTGTCTGCTGTTTACCTTTGCTCCTGCGCCCACTGCCCTTCTCTCTACATTTATGTGTTTGTTTGTTTGTCTATCTAACCTTTTGGGTTTTTATTTCTAATGAGTCGACCAGTTGTCTATTTATTATTTTTTTTTAC
>NW_025959851.1:1607152-1641582 GCF_023159225.1 Perognathus longimembris pacificus | reverse complement strand
AGGAATCCTTTCAACATCACGAAGTTCACTGCTGTCTCATAGACCCCAGCCATCTGGCACGCACATGCTGTCAACTGCAGCACCTTTACTCAAAAATGACAATCCTGCCAGAGATTCTTCTGTCAGACATTCACACAAAAAGTTTATGGATCAGGGAGCCATGTCTAGTCATTTGACCACACTTCATGTGCTGTCAAACAACAGCTACCTCCAGGCACATGACTGCTTTTTGAATTTTGATAAAAGTTATAATTCTCAATATCAAAAATCACATCGATTATCAAACGATAATTTCAGAGAGATGATGCCAACTTCAGCTATTCCAATTGGATATTCTTATTTTATGGCCTACGAATTGCCACATTCAAGCATGCTAGTGACAGCATCCAATCAACGGTGCTCCGATGCCACCACACGCGAAAATATCTGCCGCAGCATTTTCAAAATATCATCATATAATAGCACCAGTTTACAAGGAACAGAAAGAGAGTAATATCCCAAGCCAGTGCCAGAGTTGGGAGGAAAATTAATTTCGATGTGTATTGTTATAATGAATAAAGACTCTGCACAGCTTTATTCAAGCAATGAAGGGTCATTCAACTGTATTGTTTCTTATAGGACAATAGCAAATAAAACTAAAATGTTGCTTTATTTCAACAGTGGGATGCGCTTCATCTCATGTTTTCAGACATCAATATGTTGAGACTACCACTTGGGCTGTAAAAACCCAAACTTCTTAAGGCATTTCCATGCATTTATCTAAGAGGTTAGCATCATTGCCAATTGACCCATTAGTTCAAATTAAACTATAGCATAAATAATGGGTTATATTCAAATGGAAATGACGCACTACCACTACACCGGGGCGACAAATGAGCTAGTTACTCCAGTCACACCTACCTTAGTGAAGAGATCAACAAACAAACATGTGCTTCAATTTGAAACTGACCAAGACGTGTTCCAAAGGATATATGAAACTTAGGCAAACATGGGTGAACAATTGGCCATTTTCCCCATTTCTATCCATTCCCCTCAAGAGCCTTGTTTACTTCCAGATCCACTATTCATATAACTGGCATCTACATGCATGCATGTGTTGCACAATGATGATCAATTTGTCCTCATCCTGGTCGTCCTTGGGTTACCAATATTAAACAGGAAGTGCATAATGACCAAAGCCATATTAGACATGAGTATGTCCTTTTTGCCACATGGCAACAGCATACTCTACAACAGAATCGTAGTAGCAAGTAGCCACAGTGTTCCCAATGATGATGAAAAAAAGATTAAAAAAAGATAAGAGGTAATATACCCAAAAATCCGGAGCTAAGGAAGGTACCAAGTAAGAAGGAAAGTTGTGGAACTAGAGAAAGGAGAGGGAAGCAATGAATGATATAAAGAAAAGGGATGGAGTGATGAAGCACAGGAAGACAAGAATTCAGGAAAGAAGACAGGAGAGAAGGTAGCAAGGAGGGAAGGAATGCAGGCAGGCAAGGAGGCAGGGACAGATGGATTGTGGTTTGTATCAACAGTGTGAGGGATGGAGTTATAGGTGGAAGTATGGAGAAAGAAGGATCCAAAAGGAATCCTGGGAGAAGAGAGAGTGACAAACAGAGATAAGGAGGGAAGAAAAGAAATCAGGAAGGAATGAAAGCAGAAAGGAAGGATGAGAACAAGGGAGACTGGGTGGGACATAGGAGTAAGGAACCATGAAAGCAGTGAGAGGGAAGATGAAAAGGAATTGGTACTTCATGGGAAAGCAAGGAAAATCATAAAAATACATTTTATATTTATAAATCTGTGTTTTTACTTGGACACTACTTAGTACATTGATATCAAATATTCAGTATCGTTTGCTTGACATAAAAATCTGTAGTGTCAGTTCAAATAGGTAAAAATGAAACTCAGTTTGTACTATAGAAAATGTTATTCATCCCGCTGCACAGGGTCATGAGATTTCTAAGTGAATTTCTAAGTAAGGCTCAACAATATTCTTCTACGGAATGCAAGACTGGCATTGACAAGTTGACTGCCAGAGTGACAGAAAGAACACTGTGCCCTGTATCATCTCCTAAGGATGTTCCACTCTGGATATCTCTATGCTCCAGATGACACCCTGATGAGGCCATCTGGCAGTGCCTTCAAGAACACAGATGACCTGTTGATATTAGGAAGAGTTAGAGACAATCTAAGTCCCTGAAATAGACAGTAGGAAACAACAAAACCAAGAGACAAGTGTAATGACAGAATGCCTACCGAGACAAAACCTGACCCACGAGGTCCCAAAAGAAGGGATGACATCTTGCCTCTTTTTTCAAGCAGGGGTGTAAACTTGTGTCCAAGTCACCATGTCACCAACCCAAGCACCTCACTGACCATTTTAGGTCAGGGCATGAAACACAAACCAAACACCACTAGAGGATTTGTCAAAAGACTTATGCAAAAAGTTGACGCTGGGAAATCTCTGGGTCACGGGGTCCCCATCACAGTCTTGGAGGGAGTTCCCTAAATTCCCAAAGCCAGCCTAAAATAAGTGACTCTAGTAAGATTTTTCTCTCCTCTTCTAAGGGAAATGATTTATATGGAATATCTCAAGGTCGGTAAAGTTGGTCATTTACATGAAACGCTAGGAAATATGTCTGTGACTACTAAAAGTCAGGGACAGAAGAAATACAACACAAAGTGACTTTATATATTGTAAAATTCAATGTGCACCAAGTTACAAAAAAGTCCACATATTTTTTCTTCCAATAGTGGTGTGTAAAATATTCTCGACCAGTGCAGGGAACCACAAGACAGGCACATCAATTAAAATTTACATGGAACTCTATTTCTTTGTCTTGTATGGTGGGTAATGGACACCCAATAGCGTTTACACCAATGTTGGGATAAGGAAATGCCAACTGTGACACATTTCATGTCCTCTGCTTTTCCCTCCAGCCCTCCCCATTTGCGTCATTTTGCAATAGTACAATTGCAGCCAGTGATACTCTTAGAGTCCATTATCAAGGATGGAACCATATGTGGTTGACATGTACAAATGGAGGGAGAAGCTGTATCTCCTCTTTTCTGTCTAAAGGAAAACTCCATTATGATTTCTGGTGTTAATTTTTCCTATAGTGAACTGGTTTGATGGGGATGACATAATAACCCTCTCGTTCACTCCATCTTGAGTATTGCAAAGTAAAATTCTAAGTAACAGTATGACTAGGCACTGGTTTTGTTTGATCCAATGATGTTGGAATGAAAGCACTACTAAATGGATACTTCAAAGGAGATGACTGTGTTCTGTTGTAGACATTTAGTTTGGGCTCCTAACAATTTCTTTCTCAACAACCACTTGAGAGCTATGAAGACACCATACTTAAAATCATCCCTAGGTACAGAGGAGTCCTGAATCTCTCCTTCCTTTACAAGGGGACCTATATGTGCAGTGGGAAAAAGATGTTGATTTTAGGAAAACAATTTAGAGATCATAATAGATAGTTCATGGTTGAAAAATATTGAGCTAAAATGAAAAAGGAAATCTCAAGGGAAGGGTTCCTTGATTCGTTTACACAGTCTCCAAACATAATTGTACACACCTTGTGTACTGGTGATCCCTTTGCAGTGTTGTGGTTGGGAAGTACATAATTCATTATATTACTGGAACCATTCAATAAATATTAGCTTGGCTAAATTCATCTTGGTCAGACAAACTTGTATATACAGTTGCCCCACAAATTAGTGAAAGAAAAGAGTAAATAATTTGATTCTTGTATAAACCACTAGTAAAGGGACAGGTTATGCAGAAATCAAGGGCAAAAGGTTAAAAGTACAAATGCCTCCAAAAGCAAAATTTACACAACATTTGTGTAAACCAATTCTACAATTTCTCAGGGGGAAAGAGACAAAGGAGTTGGAAAGGGGGTGTTGGAGGAGGAAAATGATGAATGAGATATATACTTACTGACTCACTTATGAACCTCTAATCCTTCGGTCCATCACTCTGACAATAACGGAAAAAATTAAACAAGAACAAAAGAGGAAGTAGTGTGGCATGAAGTAGGTTATGGTCGTAATCTCAATCCGTTACAAATAGTGCCATTGTAGACATGAACGGATTAGGTTCAAACAGTCGATCAGAGAAAACTGAACAGGGACTGATGAGCATCACCCAACCCCCAAGCTTATGCAGCTGTATGGGAAGAGCTGAGAAAATTAAAAAACATCTCAACCCACTGGGCTAGATAAAAGGAAGACTAAGATGGCTCAGACACTGAGAAAAAATTATGTAATGAGCCTAGGTAAAGACAGATTGACCCATGTGGAGAAAATTTTGGAATCACAATATCATCCAAAACAGCAATCTCCTGTAAAGGGAGAGACTTGTGGGCTCTGCCCAGAATCCTGGCGGTCTTTGATCCTTTCCCACCACAACCTCCGCCTGATAGAGTCTCACAGCTAGTACCATCTCAGCGTGTGCTGGTAAAGGCTCCTGGCCCTCCTAGCCGTAAGCGTGGCACCACTTCCTTGGCTCAGGCTGCTCAAGAAGGGAGGACATTCCTGGTTTTCATTTATTCCCCCTGACAGGCAGGATGAAGATAACAAAAGGGTTCATCAGGCTTTGCCATTTCAACCAATAAGAGATCTAAAGAATGCTTGTGTTCAATATGGCCCTACAGTGCCGTTTACTCAAGTCATTCTTATCTATTTATTTATTCATTGGCCAATCCTGCGTCTTCAAACTTAGGGCCTGAGCACTGTCCCTGGCTTCTTTTTTGCTCTAAGCTAGCACTCTGCTACTTGAGCCACAGCGCCACTTCTGGCCATTTTCTATATATGTGGTGCTGGAGAATAGCACCCAGGGCTTCATGTATATGAGGCAAGCACACTTGCCAATAGGCCATATTCCCAGCACACTGAAGTCATTCTTGAAAACCGGGCTACTAAAACTTTATGCCCAAATTGCCAAGCAGCCGTCAGGCCTTCTAAGAAAAAAGGAGGAATAAATGACTATATTCGACTTTGTGCAGACATTGGGCCATCCTATGTTCAGGGCCTCACGCTGGCTGCAGGGCTCCAAGGGCTGACTGTGACAGAGTTCTTACACATGCACTGTATGGGGAGAAGGCGACGGGGACATCTATGTACTGCTGGGATTCCCGGCATCTGTTTTTCCTGAAGACAAATGGACCACTTAATGGCTCACTGACCTAATCAGAAAAAGGAGAAGAACTATGAGTGAAATTTGTCCCCATTGTAAAAACGGGAAGGCATTGTGTTACAAATTTCAGATCTACTTGAATGACTGTGGCCACCAGATTTCAGAAAAACTGGCAGAGGAGCCAGCACCTGGCCCCACAAAAAAATTTTCGGGCGGCTCCATCCTGCCCCCAACCTCAAGCCTATCCCCCAACAACCTGCTGCCACAATCAGGTTCAAGTCTCCTCTGAGCAACTTCCTCTGAGGAAGTTCAGGACTGGATCTCTGTTCTTCTACCTGCACAGTACTGACTTCGGAAATGGGATTTCAGGCCCTCCATCCAGGAGTTCTTGGCCCTCTTCCAAGGGAATCTGTTGGCTAATTGTTAGGTTACAGCTGCTCTGCACTGAGGGGCTTATGTATTATTCCAGGAGTGATAGATCAGGACACTAATGGAGAAATAAAATCATGGCTTCAGTGCCGGCTAGTGTTGTCTCTATCCTGGCAGCTTATGCTGGTTCCTTTAATTTTTGTCGGTGACTCAGCAACTACAAACACAAGGGGAGAAAGGAGTTTTTGGTCTTCCGACAATTTTTGGGTTCAAAACATGAAATGGGAATGGCCCGGGGATGGCTTCTTCTCATATTTTCAGACATCAATATGTTGAGACTACCTCTTGGGCTGTAAAAACCCAATCTTCTCAAGGCATTTCCATCCATTTATCTAAGAGGTTAGCAATATTGCCCATTGACCGCTGGTTGAAATATAGGTCTAATGCACATATAATAGGTTATTTTCAAATGCAAATGACTCACAAGCTGGGCCACAAATGAGCCAATTCCTCCAGTACTTGTACCTTAGTGAAAGAGATCAACAAACAAACATGTGCTTCAATCTTAATGTGACCTTGGGGTATTCCAAAGGCTATGAAACTTAGGCAAGTCATGGGTGAACGATTGGCAATTTCCCTATTTCTATCCAGTCCCTTCTAGGTACCTTGTTTACTTCTAGCTCCAGTGTTCATAAAGCTGGCCTCTACACATATGCATGTCTAGCACAATGATGATCAAGTTGTCCTTATCCTGGTTGTGGTGGGTAACCTATATAAAACAGGATGTGCACAATGACCAAAGTATATCTTAGACATGAGTATGTCCTTTTTGCGACATGGGAAAAGAGTGCTCCACAACAGATTAGTAGTAGCAAGTTGCCACAGTGTTCATAATGGTGAAGAAAAAAGGAGAAAAAAAAGATAAAAGGTAATGTACCATAAATCAAGAGCTAAGTAAGGTAAAAATAGGAAGGAAAGTTATGGAAGGTAAGAAAGAGAGGGAAGGAAGGAATGATAGAAAGAAAAGAGCGGGGTGATGAAGCCAAGGAAGACAGGAGGGAAGGTAGCAATGAGGGAAGGAATGTAGGCAGGGAAGGAGGCAGGGAGAGGTGGATTGTGGTTTCTATGGACAGTGGCTGGGACAGAGTTAATGGAGGAAGTATGGAGGAAGAGGATCTGAAGGTAAGCCTGGGGAAGGAGAGAGATGAAGGGAGATAAGGAAGGAAGAAAAGGTAGCAGGAAGGAATGGTTGCAGAAAGGAAGGAAAGATGAGAGCAAGGGAGACTTGGGTTGGAGATAGAAGCAAGGCAATATGAAAGCATTGACAGGTCAGATGAAAAAGAAAGGATATCTGGTGGGAAGCAAGGAAATTCATAAAAATTCATAGGGAATTAATAAAGCTGTGCCTCTACTTGGACACTACTTAGTACACTGATATCAGATATTCAATATAATTGATCTGACAAACAATGCTGTAGTGTCATTTCCAATAGGAAAAAATGAAACTCAGTTTCTACTATAGAAAATATTATTTTTGAGCTGCACCAGGTCATTAGGTTTCTAAGTGTATTTCTAAATAATTCACAAAAATATCTTCTACGGAATGCAAGACAGGCATTGACAAGTTGACTCCCAGAGTGACAGAAAGAACACTGTGCCCTGAAACATCTCATGGTGATCCTCCCCTCTGGATATTTCTATCCTCCAGAAGACACCCTGCTGAGACCAACTGGCAATGCCTTCAAGGAACACAGAAGACTTGCTTGATAATGGAAAGAGTTAGAGAAAATCTACCGCCCCCAAATAGACAGTAAGAAACAACAAAACCATGAGACAAGTTTAATGACAGTGCCCACAGAGACAAAACCTGACCCTCCAGTGACCAAAAGAAGGGATGAACTCTTGAACTTTTTCCAGTTAAGGGTGTATACTTGTGTCCAAGTCACCACATCACCTACCCAACACTCACTGACCTGTTTCAGTCAGTACATAAAACACAAAGCACTAACTAGTGGAGGATTTTTAACAGACTTATGCAAAAGTTGAGTCTGGCAGACTCTGAGTCACGGGGTCCCCATCTCAGTCTTGGGGGTGTTCAATAAGTTCCCAAAGCCAACTTAAAATATCGTGACTCTAGTAAGAATTTTCTATTCTCTCTTAAGGAAAATGAGTTATATGTGATGCCTCAAGGTCGGTAAATATGGTCATTTAGATGAATGGCGAGGCTATTTGTCTGTTAGTACTAAATGTAAGGGACCTAAGAAATAAAACTCAAAGTGATGCGGCAGCTCCCCTGCTAGTGACTGGTTGTCAAGAAAAGATGATATGGAAACTCACTTCACTGGAACAGAGCCATCTATGAGCCCCGTATTACAACTTTCCTAATTTAAGTGAATCAGGTCAATATACATCATGAGGGGGCTGAGCTACACCTCCCATTGGACAGGGTTGAATGACAGGAAGAGCAAGAAAACAAGTGAGGGAAACAGAATCATATGAATTACAATAAGAAATGTCAAGGGGCCCTGAGGAGGAAATCTATTGTTTGTCACTTTCTACTTCCTGATGGGACCTGCAGGACTCAATAACCTATGTAGAGCTCCCACTGTGCTGCTGAACTGCCTAAATTAGCGTCATTCTCTGAAGGATCATATACAGACGCCGAAGAATGTTTAAATTTTTTGTAACAGATCTGACAGGAGATTGCTCAGGTATAGTTTGAACTGTTACCTGTGGTCCACTTCGAGGTTTTGCCACCTCTTGAAGATTATAAGTATTCCTTGCTTTCCCCATATTAGCCACTAGTTCAGCAGCTGATGTTATGACAGCATTGTGAGAAATCATATGGAGAGCTGCATGCATTAAGGCCCAAATAGACCTCAATGGAGCTGGAACATTGTCACCACACCATATGCCATTTCTGCATTACTCTTTACTCGCTTCCAGGCTTCTAAGTCTAAAATCCTCCTCTAATCTTCTAAAATCGTTTCCTCTGGGAATAAAAGATTATACTCCCTTACCTCCTGCATGCACTCATGTATTTCCGAATGCGAGATCATAGCCCATTTACGTTTCAGAACCTGGTGGATAAGATTAGACAAAGAAGCACCTTAAGCTTGTCCCATATCCCCATAATGTTTTCAGTTCTTCTGGAGAGCTCGCTACACAGATTCGCTATCTCTTGTGATTAAAAATGTCCCTTAGTTCCCCTTGAGAGTTCACAACGTAGTTTCCTGGATCTCCTTTGGATCAAATGCCATGTCCCACGTTGGGGGACAGATGTGGGACAAATGGTAACTGCAATGAAGAAAGGATATGGGAGACGTGGTTTTTTGAGAAGAAGGCATGTGCTTTATTTTTGGGATGTCAGGGGTATATGGGGTTAGAGATCAATTAATCAATCAATTGCAAGAACAATTCAGAAAAATTTGCCACTCTGTTCATATCATGGATATCACTACAACACCGGATCAGATTAGCAAATATAAAACTCTAATCGGCTTCCCCAAAATTCAATTGAATGCCTAAGATTGTGAAAGCATATCTCATGAGTAGTTGGAGGAACAATACAATCCAAGAGTTTTCTAATCAGGGAAGGAGAATCTCGACAAAGTGCTTAAGATTGGCCAACAAACAGAGGAAACCCTTAGGAGGAGTTTTCCTCAACTGGACCCCAGGAGTTCCAGGAAAGGGTGTCAGAAATCCTTGCTGAGGCTAAGTCTCCCTCTGTTCAATGGGATGTCATAGTTCCACTGTCTATGCTTTTGGATTTGGGAGATCTTGTTGAACTAGCGGAGTGAATGTGTGTGTATTTCTGCTTGTTTGTGGTTGTGTGTAGGTGAGTTTTCCTCAACTGGACCCCAGGAGTTCCAGGAAAGGGTGTCAGAAATCCTTGCTGAGGCTAAGTCTCCCTCTGTTCAATGGGATGTCATAGTTCCCCTATCTATGCATGTGGATTTGGGAGATCTTGTTGATCTAGGGGTGTGAATGTGTGTGTATTTCTGCTTGTTTGTGGTTGTGTGTAGGTGAGCTTTTAGGTAAAGGACCTGCAAATCATTACTTGTGGGCCACTCCCGCCCCAGGTGCTTTGTATCATTAATAGGCGATTCTACTCCTCCCCTTCCGCCGCCCTCCCACCCATTTAAAAGTGCAGCTCTTTCTACCATTAAATGAGTCTTAGCATTGACTTGGTTCCCAGACTGTCTGTTTGTCCTCTGAGGAAAGTGGGGCTGGGATAGAAGTCTGTCTGCCCTCTTTTCCTCTTCTTGGCTCATCAGGGAGGGGCATTTTTCCCAACTCTCCGCAGTACACGAGAGCTTGGGAGACTAAACACCCCCACATTCACTCATGGCTGTCAAGTAGCTTCTACATTTCAACAGCAGTTCTTATTTCTCAGCCTGCTGTAACTGTGGAATTGTAATAATATGTCATTTTCAGTGCTCAGGACCTATCACAATGAAACCTAGGTTTTATTATATCCAAGAAACGCTTGTGGGGCTGGGGATATAGCCTAGTGGCAAGAGAGCCGGCCTCGGATACAGGAGGCCCTAGGTTCGATTCCCCAGCACCACATATACAGAAAACAGCCAGAAGCGGCACTGTAGCTCAAGTGGCAGAGTGCTAGCCTTGAGCGGGAAGAAGCCAGGGACAGTGCTCAGGCCTTGAGTCCAAGGCCCAGGACTGGCAAAAAATAAATAAATAAATAAATAAAAAGAATGGCCTGCAGTTGCTATGGCTGGAATAGGACCCTATGTTTACACTTGCACTGCTTTTTACCTCAAGGCTTGGGGCTCATTATTCTGTATGCAGTATTGAAGAGTCCATTAGTAAATAGATGAGAAATGAAAATGAAATCATGCACATTATCTCACAGGTTTCCATCTGAAACAATTTTATTTCTTCACTTCTCTAAGTTAATTGAAATAGAAAAAAAATGGCAGATAATTTCACAGAAGATGAGTTGCAGCATTGTAGGATATCTACAGTTTATCCATTTTATACTCGCATCCACTTGTGACATGACAGCATCAAAGTATTGTGCTTTTATCTGTAGCTTCCCTTCCTGCAGATATAGTGTCACAGGAATTCCTTGTGCCAGCTTTAGCTCTTTCTGTGAGATCATCCCATACAGTGAAAATTGCCAACCCTAATAATGTCAGCAACTGAATTTTCAGGAATATTTTCATAATCATGTTTTCAGACAGGACTTGTACATTGTCCCTGTCATTATGAAACACTGACTAACATGCTCATTGTTGGAAGACTCATGTTAATATAACAGATCTGTCATCAACTTCCATCACATTTGGGAAGTGCAAGTACGCAGCCCTCGGCTCTGGACATTAAGCTAGAAAGGCAAGAGGCAGTGAATGCCAAAAAATAACTTTTAGGCGTAGCAGAGTCTGACCAGCTGATTGATTCCCATGTCAATGTGCAGGATTCTATTGGACTCATAGGTACACACATTATCCACAGAGGAAAATTCAGTCTCCAATTTAGGATAAAAGGATTAGCATCAGAGTTTCTAGGAAAGCTTCTGACTGGTTACCTAGCACATGGTAGGAGACCAAAGACGTTTTTGTGATGTCACAGAATGCTCATTATGGTCTAGCTGTGTGCTAGACCTACTTGAGCAGACATAGCTACCCTCTAGGACTCCTTAAGCTGCAGTGTACCCTACTCTGCAGATGGGATGAGGACTTGAACATGCAGGAAACTGACATGAAGGAACATTTTTCAAATGTGCCTAATACGTTCCAACAGAGCTGTACAGGTTCAGAGACCTCCAACCTACCCTCCTGGTGGGAACCCTCACTCGCAGAGGAGGCGGCATTAAGGTCTGTGGTTGAGGAATTGGCTTTTCAAGCTTTGTGTCAGGCATCTTGGGTCCAAGGACTACCATCCCAGGATTGTGACTTGGAATCGGTTCCAGACCCTGATTTTCTTTCCCTGACTTTTCCCAGAAAGCTTTGGACAATAGTAGAAAGTGACAAATTCAAGTCAATTTGGTGGGGTGAGGAGGGAACTTCTGTTGTGATTAATGAAGATCTATTTAAAGAAGAAATTTTGGGACGGAAATATCCTTTCAAGATATTTGAAACGAACAGCATGAAAAGTGTAATTCGACAGCTGAATCTGTACGGGTTCAGTAAACTTCATCACCAATTTGATCGTTCTGCTTCTCTGCTTGACTTCTTGACTGAGGAAGAGGAAGGCTCGTCTTTAAGGAAGGTAATTTCAATTTTCTTTTCCCTTACATAGCTATGCATACCTCTCTTGGTACACCTGTTTCTTCTATCAGTGAACTAGAGAAATACCAAAGCTCAAATTACTTTCAAATGTAACGGAAAGGGCTGGGAATATGGCCTATGAAAAGAGGGCTTGCCTCCTATACAAGAAGCTCTCAGTTCAATTCCCCAGCACCACATATATGTGGAAAACGGCTAGAAGGGTCGCTGTGGCTCAGGTGGCAGAGTGCTAGCCTTGAGCGGGAAGAAGACAGGCACGGTGCTTAGACCCTGAGTCCCAGGCCCAGGACTGGCCAAACAAAATGTAACGGAAAGAAAGGTTCACTTCGTAAAGGACAAATTTTGACTTCACCATTAGAATTTACAAAAATATCGCTAGCCAATTAGAATTACACCTTTGGACTGTGTACAAAACCACATAACAGATTCTCTGTGTTCAACGTGGCAGATCCAATTGGTTCAGAACATTGTTGTATTTATCTGTTTCTCTTCTACTAAGCCCTGCATATAGTTAAAGTATTTATGCGTCAATTGACTCCTTTGCCATTGAGAGTAAATGGTAATTCATCTCCTTTGGCTAGGTTTGGCTCTGAGTCTCTCTGCTTCAAATGTCTCCAAGTAACTTTCTCCTTTTGTTTTAGTTTCTGTGCTACCAGAATCCAAATTTCAAACAAGGATGTCCTGAACTGTTAGCAAGAATAAGACGAAAAGTCAGGATTAAAAAGTTTTCTGTAACAAGTGAATCATTGCCTGTGCAGCTGGATGAACAACTGCACCTGGGACATGAGGGTAATGCCAGTAATCCCAAAACAGATTTAGTCTCTGACACTAGTACTGAAGGAATCCTTTCAACATCACGAAGTTCACTGCTGTCTCATAGACCCCAGCCATCTGGCACGCACATGCTGTCAACTGCAGCACCTTTACTCAAAAATGACAATCCTGCCAGAGATTCTTCTGTCAGACATTCACACAAAAAGTTTATGGATCAGGGAGCCATGTCTAGTCATTTGACCACACTTCATGTGCTGTCAAACAACAGCTACCTCCAGGCACATGACTGCTTTTTGAATTTTGATAAAAGTTATAATTCTCAATATCAAAAATCACATCGATTATCAAACGATAATTTCAGAGAGATGATGCCAACTTCAGCTATTCCAATTGGATATTCTTATTTTATGGCCTACGAATTGCCACATTCAAGCATGCTAGTGACAGCATCCAATCAACGGTGCTCCGATGCCACCACACGCGAAATATCTGCCGCAGCATTTTCAAAATATCATCATATAATAGCACCAGTTTACAAGGAACAGAAAGAGAGTAATATCCCAAGCCAGTGCCAGAGTTGGGAGGAAAATTAATTTCGATGTGTATTGTTATAATGAATAAAGACTCTGCCCAGCTTTATTCAAGCAATGAAGGGTCATTCAACTGTATTGTTTCTTATAGGCTAATAGCAAATAAAACTAAAATGTTGCTTTATTTCAACAGTGGGATGCGCTTCATCTCATGTTTTCAGACATCAATATGTTGAGACTACCACTTGGGCTGTAAAAACCCAAACTTCTTAAGGCATTTCCATGCATTTCTCTAAGAGGTTAGCATCATTGCCAATTGACCATTAGTTCAAATTAAACTATAGCATAAATAATGGGTTATATTCAAATGGAAATGACTCACTACCCGGGGCGACAAATGAGCTAGTTACTCCAGTCACACCTACCTTAGTGAAAGAGATCAACAAACAAACATGTGCTTCAATTTGAAACTGACCAAGACGTGTTCCAAAGGATATATGAAACTTAGGCAAACATGGGTGAACAATTGGCCATTTTCCCATTTCTATCCATTCCCCTCAAGAGCCTTGTTTACTTCCAGATCCACTATTCATATAACTGGCATCTACATGCATGCATGTGTTGCACAATGATGATCAATTTGTCCTCATCCTGGTCGTCTTGGGTTACCAATATTAAACAGGAAGTGCATAATGACCAAAGCATATTAGACATGAGTATGTCCTTTTTGCCACATGGCAACAGCATACTCTACAACAGAATCGTAGTAGCAAGTAGCCACAGTGTTCCCAATGATGATGAAAAAAAGATTAAAAAAAGATAAGAGGTAATATACCAAAAATCCGGAGCTAAGGAAGGTACCAAGTAAGAAGGAAAGTTGTGGAACTAGAGAAAGGAGAGGGAAGCAATGAATGATATAAAGAAAAGGGATGGAGTGATGAAGCACAGGAAGACAAGAATTCAGGAAAGAAGACAGGAGAGAAGGTAGCAAGGAGGGAAGGAATGCAGGCAGGCAAGGAGGCAGGGACAGATGGATTGTGGTTTGTATCAACAGTGTGAGGGATGGAGTTATAGGTGGAAGTATGGAGAAAGAAGGATCCAAAAGGAATCCTGGGGAAGGAGAGAGTGACAAACAGAGATAAGGAGGGAAGAAAAGAAATCAGGAAGGAATGAAAGCAGAAAGGAAGGATGAGAACAAGGGAGACTGGGTGGGACATAGGAGTAAGGAACCATGAAAGCAGTGAGAGGGAAGATGAAAAGGAATTGGTACTTCATGGGAAGCAAGGAAAATCATAAAAATACATTTTATATTTATAAATCTGTGTTTTTACTTGGACACTACTTAGTACATTGATATCAAATATTCAGTATCGTTTGCTTGACATAAAAATCTGTAGTGTCAGTTCAAATAGGTAAAAATGAAACTCAGTTTGTACTATAGAAAATGTTATTCATCCGCTGCACAGGGTCATGAGATTTCTAAGTGAATTTCTAAGTAAGGCTCAACAATATTCTTCTACGGAATGCAAGACTGGCATTGACAAGTTGACTGCCAGAGTGACAGAAAGAACACTGTGCCCTGTATCATCTCCTAAGGATGTTCCACTCTGGATATCTCTATGCTCCAGATGACACCCTGATGAGGCCATCTGGCAGTGCCTTCAAGGAACACAGATGACCTGTTGATATTAGGAAGAGTTAGAGACAATCTAAGTCCCTGAAATAGACAGTAGGAAACAACAAAACCAAGAGACAAGTGTAATGACAGAATGCCTACCGAGACAAAACCTGACCCACGAGGTCCCAAAAGAAGGGATGACATCTTGCCTCTTTTTTCAAGCAGGGGTGTAAACTTGTGTCCAAGTCACCATGTCACCAACCCAGCACTCACTGACCATTTTAGGTCAGTGCATGAAACACAAACCAAACACCACTAGAGGATTTGTCAAAAGACTTATGCAAAAGTTGACGCTGGGAAATCTCTGGGTCACGGGGTCCCCATCACAGTCTTGGAGGGAGTTCCCTAAATTCCCAAAGCCAGCCTAAAATAAAGTGACTCTAGTAAGATTTTTCTCTCCTCTTCTAAGGGAAATGATTTATATGGAATATCTCAAGGTCGGTAAAGTTGGTCATTTACATGAAACGCTAGGAAATATGTCTGTGACTACTAAAAGTCAGGGACAGAAGAAATACAACACAAAGTGACTTTATATATTGTAAAATTCAATGTGCACCAAGTTACAAAAAAGTCACATATTTTTTCTTCCAATAGTGGTGTGTAAAATATTCTCGACCAGTGCAGGGAACCACAAGACAGGCACATCAATTAAAATTTACATGGAACTCTATTTCTTTGTCTTGTATGGTGGGTAATGGACACCCAATAGCGTTTACACCAATGTTGGGATAAGGAAATGCCAACTGTGACACATTTCATGTCCTCTGCTTTTCCCTCCAGCCCTCCCCATTTGCGTCATTTTGCAATAGTACAATTGCAGCCAGTGATACTCTTAGAGTCCATTATCAAGGATGGAACCATATGTGGTTGACATGTACAAATGGGGGGAGAAGCTGTATCTCCTCTTTTCTGTCTAAAGGAAAACTCCATTATGATTTCTGGTGTTAATTTTTCCTATAGTGAACTGGTTTGATGGGGATGACATAATAACCCTCTCGTTCACTCCATCTTGAGTATTGCAAAGTAAAATCTAAGTAACAGTATGACTAGGCACTGGTTTTGTTTGATCCAATGATGTTGGAATGAAAGCACTACTAAATGGATACTTCAAAGGAGATGACTGTGTTCTGTTGTAGACATTTAGTTTGGGCTCCTAACAATTTCTTTCTCAACAACCACTTGAGAGCTATGAAGACACCATACTTAAAATCATCCCTAGGTACAGAGGAGTCCTGAATCTCTCCTTCCTTTACAAGGGGACCTATATGTGCAGTGGGAAAAGATGTTGATTTTAGGAAAACAATTTAGAGATCATAATAGATAGTTCATGGTTGAAAAATATTGAGCTAAAATGAAAAAGGAAATCTCAAGGGAAGGGTTCCTTGATTCGTTTACACAGTCTCCAAACATAATTGTACACACCTTGGGTACTGGTGATCCCCTTGCAGTGTTGTGGTTGGGAAGTACATAATTCATTATATTACTGGAACCATTCAATAAATATTAGCTTGGCTAAATTCATCTTGGTCAGACAAACTTGTATATACAGTTGCCCCACAAATTAGTGAAAGAAAAGAGTAAATAATTTGATTCTTGTATAAACACTAGTAAAGGGACAGGTTATGCAGAAATCAAGGGCAAAAGGTTAAAATTAAAAGTGCCTCCAAAAGCAAAATTTACACAAACATTTGTGTAAACCAATTCTACAATTTCTCAGGGGGAAAGAGACAAAGGAGTTGGAAAGGGGGTGTTGGAGGAGGAAAATGATGAACGAGATATATAGTTACTGACTCACTTACGAACCTCTAATCCTTCGGTCCATCACTCTGACAATAACGGAAAAAATAAACAAGAACAAAAGAGGAAGTAGTGTGGCATGAAGTAGGTTATGGTCGTAATCTCAATCCGTTACAAATAATGCCATTGTAGACATGAACGGATTAGGTTCAAACAGTCGATCAGAGAAACTGAACAGGGACTTGATGAGCATCACCCAACCCCCAAGCTTATGCAGCTGTATGGGAAGAGCTGAGAAAATTAAAAAACATCTCAACCCACAGGGCTAGATAAAAGGAAGACTGAGATGGCTCAGACACTGAGAAAAAATTATGTAATGAGCCTAGTAAAGACAGATTGACCCATGTGGAGAAAATTTTGGAATCACAATATCATCCAAAACAGCAATCTCCTGTAAAGGGAGAGACTTGTGGGCTCTGCCCAGAATCCTGGCGGTCTTTGATCCTATCCCACCACAACCTCCGCCTGATAGAGTCTCACAGCTAGTACCATCTCAGCGTGTGCTGGTAAAGGCTCCTGGCCCTCCTAGCCGTAAGCGTGGCACACTTCCTTGGCTCAGGCTGCTCAAGAAGGGAGGACATTCCTGGTTTTCATTTATTCCCTGACAGGCAGGATGAAGATAACAAAAGGGTTCATCAGGCTTTGCCATTTCAACCAATAAGAGATCTAAAGAATGCTTGTGTTCAATATGGCCCTACAGTGCCGTTTACTCAAGTCATTCTTATCTATTTATTTAGTCATTGGCCAATCCTGGGTCTTCAACTTAGGGCCTGAGCACTGTCCCTGGCTTCTTTTTGCTCTAAGCTAGCACTCTGCTACTTAAGCCACAGCGCCACTTCTGGCCATTTTCTATATATATGGTGCTGGAGAATAGAACCCAGGGCTTCATGTATATGAGGCAAGCACACTTGCCAATAGGCCATATTCCCAGCACACTGAAGTCATTCTTGAAACCTGGGCTACTAAAACTTTATGCCCAAATTGCCAAGCAGCCATCAGGCCTTCTAAGAAAAAAGGAGGAATAAATGACTATATTCGACTTTGTGCAGACATTGGGCCATCCTATGTTCAGGGCCTCACGCTGGCTGCAGGGCTCCAAGGGCTGACTGTGACAGAGTTCTTACACATGCACTGTATGGGGAGAAGGCGACGGGGACATCTATGTACTGCTGGGATTCCCGGCATCTGTTTTTCCTGAAGACAAATGGACCACTTAATGGCTCACTGACCTAATCAGAAAAGGAGAAGAACTATGAGTGAAATTTGTCCCCATTGTAAAAACGGGAAGCATTGTGTTACAAATTTCAGATCTACTTTGAATGACTGTGGCCACCAGATTTCAGAAAACTGGCAGAGGAGCCAGCACCTGGCCCCACAAAAAAATTTTCGGGCGGCTCCATCCTGCCCCCAACCTCAAGCCTATCCCCCAACAACCTGCTGCCACAATCAGGTTCAAGTCTCCTCTGAGCAACTTCCTCTGAGGAAGTTCAGGACTGGATCTCTGTTCTTCTACCTGCACAGTACTGACTTCGGAAATGGGATTTCAGGCCCTCCATCCAGGAGTTCTTGGCCCTCTTCCAAGGGAATCTGTTGGCTAATTGTTAGGTTACAGCTGCTCTGCACTGAGGGGCTTATGTATTATTCCAGGAGTGATAGATCAGGACACTAATGGAGAAATAAAATCATGGCTTCAGTGCCGGCTAGTGTTGTCTCTATCCTGGCAGCTTATGCTGGTTCCTTTAATTTTTGTCGGTGACTCAGCAACTACAAACACAAGGGGAGAAAGGAGTTTTTGGTCTTCCGACAATTTTTGGGTTCAAAACATGAAATGGGAATGGCCCGGGGATGGCTTCTTCTCATATTTTCAGACATCAATATGTTGAGACTACCTCTTGGGCTGTAAAAACCCAATCTTCTCAAGGCATTTCCATCCATTTATCTAAGAGGTTAGCAATATTGCCCATTGACGCTGGTTGAAATATAGGTCTAATGCACATATAATAGGTTATTTTCACGTGCAAATGACTCACAAGCTGGGCCACAAATGAGCCAATTCCTCCAGTACTTGTACCTTAGTGAAAGAGATCAACAAACAAACATGTGCTTCAATCTTAATGTGACCTTGGGGTATTCCAAAGGCTATGAAACTTAGGCAAGTCATGGGTGAACGATTGGCAATTTCCCTATTTCTATCCAGTCCCTTCTAGGTACCTTGGTTACTTCTAGCTCCAGTGTTCATAAAGCTGGCCTCTACACATATGCATGTCTAGCACAATGATGATCAAGTTGTCCTTATCCTGGTTGTGTTGGGTAACCTATATAAAACAGGATGTGCACAATGACCAAAGTATATCTTAGACATGAGTATGTCCTTTTTGCGACATGGGAAAAGAGTGCTCCACAACAGATTAGTAGTAGCAAGTTGCCACAGTGTTCATAATGGTGAAGAAAAAAGGAGAAAAAAAAGATAAAAGGTAATGTACCATAAATCAAGAGCTAAGTAAGGTAAAAATAGGAAGGAAAGTTATGGAAGGTAAGAAAGAGAGGGAAGGAAGGAATGATAGAAAGAAAAGAGCGGGGTGATGAAGCCAAGGAAGACAAGAGGGAAGGTGGCAATGACGGAAGGAATGTAGGCAGGGAAGGAGGCAGGGAGAGGTGGATTGTGGTTTCTATGGACAGTGGCTGGGACAGAGTTAATGGAGGAAGTATGGAGGAAGAGGATCTGAAGGTAAGCCTGGGGAAGGAGAGAGATGAAGGGAGATAAGGAAGGAAGAAAAGGTAGCAGGAAGGAATGATTGCAGAAAGGAAGGAAAGATGAGAGCAAGGGAGACTTGGGTTGGAGATAGAAGCAAGGCAATATGAAAGCATGGACAGGTCAGATGAAAAAGAAAGGATATCTGGTGGGAAGCAAGGAAATTCATAAAAATTCATAGGGAATTAATAAATCTGTGCCTCTACTTGGACACTACTTAGTACACTGATATCAGATATTCAATATAATTGATCTGACAAACAATGCTGTAGTGTCATTTCCAATAGGAAAAAATGAAACTCAGTTTCTACTATAGAAAATATTATTTTTGAGCTGCACCAGGTCATTAGGTTTCTAAGTGTATTTCTAAATAATTCACAAAAATATCTTCTACGGAATGCAAGACAGGCATTGACAAGTTGACTCCCAGAGTGACAGAAAGAACACTGTGCCCTGAAACATCTCATGGTGATCCTCCCCTCTGGATATTTCTATCCTCCAGAAGACACCCTGCTGAGACCAACTGGCAATGCCTTCAAGGAACACAGAAGACTTGCTTGATAATGGAAAGAGTTAGAGAAAATCTACCGCCCCCAAATAGACAGTAAGAAACAACAAAACCATGAGACAAGTTTAATGACAGTGCCCACAGAGACAAAACCTGACCCTCCAGTGACCAAAAGAAGGGATGAACTCTTGAACTTTTTCCAGTTAAGGGTGTATACTTGTGTCCAAGTCACCACATCACCTACCCAACACTCACTGACCTGTTTCAGTCAGTACATAAAACACAAAGCACTAACTAGTAGAGGGTTTTATAACAGACTTATGCAAAAGTTGAATCTGTAAGACTCTGGGTCACGGGGTCCCCATCTCAGTCTTGGGGGTGTTCAATAAGTTCCCAAAGCCAACTTAAAATATCGTGACTCTAGTAAGAATTTTCTATTCTCTCTTAAGGAAAATGAGTTATATGTGATGCCTCAAGGTCGGTAAATATGGTCATTTAGATGAATGGCGAGGCTATTTGTCTGTTAGTACTAAATGTAAGGGACCTAAGAAATAAAACTCAAAGTGATGCGGCAGCTCCCCTGCTAGTGACTGGTTGTCAAGAAAAGATGATATGGAAACTCACTTCACTGGAACAGAGCCATCTATGAGCCCCGTATTACAACTTTCCTAATTTAAGTGAATCAGGTCAATATACATCATGAGGGGGCTGAGCTACACCTCCCATTGGACAGGGTTGAATGACAGGAAGAGCAAGAAAACAAGTGAGGGAAACAGAATCATATGAATTACAATAAGAAATGTCAAGGGGCCCTGAGGAGGAAATCTATTGTTTGTCACTTTCTACTTCCTGATGGGACCTGCAGGACTCAATAACCTATGTAGAGCTCCCACTGTGCTGCTGAACTGCCTAAATTAGCGTCATTCTCTGAAGGATCATATACAGACGCCGAAGAATGTTTAAATTTTTTGTAACAGATCTGACAGGAGATTGCTCAGGTATAGTTTGAACTGTTACCTGTGGTCCACTTCGAGGTTTTGCCACCTCTTGAAGATTATAAGTATTCCTTGCTTTCCCCATATTAGCCACTAGTTCAGCAGCTGATGTTATGACAGCATTGTGAGAAATCATATGGAGAGCTGCATGCATTAAGGCCCAAATAGACCTCAATGGAGCTGGAACATTGTCACCACACCATATGCCATTTCTGCATTACTCTTTACTCGCTTCCAGGCTTCTAAGTCTAAAATCCTCCTCTAATCTTCTAAAATCGTTTCCTCTGGGAATAAAAGATTATACTCCCTTACCTCCTGCATGCACTCATGTATTTCCGAATGCGAGATCATAGCCCATTTACGTTTCAGAACCTGGTGGATAAGATTAGACAAAGAAGCACCTTAAGCTTGTCCCATATCCCCATAATGTTTTCAGTTCTTCTGGAGAGCTCGCTACACAGATTCGCTATCTCTTGTGATTAAAAATGTCCCTTAGTTCCCCTTGAGAGTTCACAACGTAGTTTCCTGGATCTCCTTTGGATCAAATGCCATGTCCCACGTTGGGGGACAGATGTGGGACAAATGGTAACTGCAATGAAGAAAGGATATGGGAGACGTGGTTTTTTGAGAAGAAGGCATGTGCTTTATTTTTGGGATGTCAGGGGTATATGGGGTTAGAGATCAATTAATCAATCAATTGCAAGAACAATTCAGAAAAATTTGCCACTCTGTTCATATCATGGATATCACTACAACACCGGATCAGATTAGCAAATATAAAACTCTAATCGGCTTCCCCAAAATTCAATTGAATGCCTAAGATTGTGAAAGCATATCTCATGAGTAGTTGGAGGAACAATACAATCCAAGAGTTTTCTAATCAGGGAAGGAGAATCTCATGACAAAGTGCTTAAGATTGGCCAACAAACAGAGGAAACCCTTAGGAGGAGTTTTCCTCAACTGGACCCCAGGAGTTCCAGGAAAGGGTGTCAGAAATCCTTGCTGAGGCTAAGTCTCCCTCTGTTCAATGGGATGTCATAGTTCCACTGTCTATGCTTTTGGATTTGGGAGATCTTGTTGAACTAGCGGAGTGAATGTGTGTGTATTTCTGCTTGTTTGTGGTTGTGTGTAGGTGAGTTTTCCTCAACTGGACCCCAGGAGTTCCAGGAAAGGGTGTCAGAAATCCTTGCTGAGGCTAAGTCTCCCTCTGTTCAATGGGATGTCATAGTTCCACTATCTATGCATGTGGATTTGGGAGATCTTGTTGATCTAGGGGTGTGAATGTGTGTGTATTTCTGCTTGTTTGTGGTTGTGTGTAGGTGAGCTTTTAGGTAAAGGACCTGCAAATCATTACTTGTGGGCCACTCCCGCCCCAGGTGCTTTGTATCATTAATAGGCGATTCTACTCCTCCCCTTCCGCCGCCCTCCCACCCATTTAAAAGTGCAGCTCTTTCTACCATTAAATGAGTCTTAGCATTGACTTGGTTCCCAGACTGTCTGTTTGTCCTCTGAGGAAAGTGGGGCTGGGATAGAAGTCTGTCTGCCCTCTTTTCCTCTTCTTGGCTCATCAGGGAGGGGCATTTTTCCCAACTCTCCGCAGTACACGAGAGCTTGGGAGACTAAACACCCCCACATTCACTCATGGCTGTCAAGTAGCTTCTACATTTCAACAGCAGTTCTTATTTCTCAGCCTGCTGTAACTGTGGAATTGTAATAATATGTCATTTTCAGTGCTCAGGACCTATCACAATGAAACCTAGGTTTTATTATATCCAAGAAACGCTTGTGGGGCTGGGGATATAGCCTAGTGGCAAGAGAGCCGGCCTCGGATACAGGAGGCCCTAGGTTCGATTCCCCAGCACCACATATACAGAAAACAGCCAGAAGCGGCACTGTAGCTCAAGTGGCAGAGTGCTAGCCTTGAGCGGGAAGAAGCCAGGGACAGTGCTCAGGCCTTGAGTCCAAGGCCCAGGACTGGCAAAAATAAATAAATAAATAAATAAATAAAAGAATGGCCTGCAGTTGCTATGGCTGGAATAGGACCCTATGTTTACACTTGCACTGCTTTTTACCTCAAGGCTTGGGGCTCATTATTCTGTATGCAGTATTGAAGAGTCCATTAGTAAATAGATGAGAAATGAAAATGAAATCATGCACATTATCTCACAGGTTTCCATCTGAAACAATTTTATTTCTTCACTTCTCTAAGTTAATTGAAATAGAAAAAAAATGGCAGATAATTTCACAGAAGATGAGTTGCAGCATTGTAGGATATCTACAGTTTATCCATTTTATACTCGCATCCACTTGTGACATGACAGCATCAAAGTATTGTGCTTTTATCTGTAGCTTCCCTTCCTGCAGATATAGTGTCACAGGAATTCCTTGTGCCAGCTTTAGCTCTTTCTGTGAGATCATCCCATACAGTGAAAATTGCCAACCCTAATAATGTCAGCAACTGAATTTTCAGGAATATTTTCATAATCATGTTTTCAGACAGGACTTGTACATTGTCCCTGTCATTATGAAACACTGACTAACATGCTCATTGTTGGAAGACTCATGTTAATATAACAGATCTGTCATCAACTTCCATCACATTTGGGAAGTGCAAGTACGCAGCCCTCGGCTCTGGACATTAAGCTAGAAAGGCAAGAGGCAGTGAATGCCAAAAAATAACTTTTAGGCGTAGCAGAGTCTGACCAGCTGATTGATTCCCATGTCAATGTGCAGGATTCTATTGGACTCATAGGTACACACATTATCCGCAGAGGAAAATTCAGTCTCCAATTTAGGATAAAAGGATTAGCATCAGAGTTTCTAGGAAAGCTTCTGACTGGTTACCTAGCACATGGTAGGAGACCAAAGACGTTTTTGTGATGTCACAGAATGCTCATTATGGTCTAGCTGTGTGCTAGACCTACTTGAGCAGACATAGCTACCCTCTAGGACTCCTTAAGCTGCAGTGTACCCTACTCTGCAGATGGGATGAGGACTTGAACATGCAGGAAACTGACATGAAGGAACATTTTTCAAATGTGCCTAATACGTTCCAACAGAGCTGTACAGGTTCAGAGACCTCCAACCTACCCTCCTGGTGGGAACCCTCACTCGCAGAGGAGGCGGCATTAAGGTCTGTGGTTGAGGAATTGGCTTTTCAAGCTTTGTGTCAGGCATCTTGGGTCCAAGGACTACCATCCCAGGATTGTGACTTGGAATCGGTTCCAGACCCTGATTTTCTTTCCCTGACTTTTCCCAGAAAGCTTTGGACAATAGTAGAAAGTGACAAATTCAAGTCAATTTGGTGGGGTGAGGAGGAACTTCTGTTGTGATTAATGAAGATCTATTTAAAGAAGAAATTTTGGGACGGAAATATCCTTTCAAGATATTTGAAACGAACAGCATGAAAAGTGTAATTCGACAGCTGAATCTGTACGGGTTCAGTAAACTTCATCACCAATTTGATCGTTCTGCTTCTCTGCTTGACTTCTTGACTGAGGAAGAGGAAGGCTCGTCTTTAAGGAAGGTAATTTCAATTTTTTTTCCCCTTACATAGCTATGCATACCTCTCTTGGTACACCTGTTTCTTCTATCAGTGAACTAGAGAAATTCCAAAGCTCAAATTACTTTCAAATGTAACGGAAAGGGCTGGGAATATGGCCTATGAAAAGAGGGCTTGCCTCCTATACAAGAAGCTCTCAGTTCAATTCCCCAGCACCACATATATGTGGAAAACGGCTAGAAGGGTCGCTGTGGCTCAGGTGGCAGAGTGCTAGCCTTGAGCGGGAAGAAGACAGGCACGGTGCTTAGACCCTGAGTCCCAGGCCCAGGACTGGCCAAACAAAATGTAACGGAAAGAAAGGTTCACTTCGTAAAGGACAAATTTTGACTTCACCATTAGAATTTACAAAAATATCGCTAGCCAATTAGAATTACACCTTTGGACTGTGTACAAAACCACATAACAGATTCTCTGTGTTCAACGTGGCAGATCCAATTGGTTCAGAACATTGTTGTATTTATCTGTTTCTCTTCTACTAAGCCCTGCATATAGTTAAAGTATTTATGCGTCAATTGACTCCTTTGCCATTGAGAGTAAATGGTAATTCATCTCCTTTGGCTAGGTTTGGCTCTGAGTCTCTCTGCTTCAAATGTCTCCAAGTAACTTTCTCCTTTTGTTTTAGTTTCTGTGCTACCAGAATCCAAATTTCAAACAAGGATGTCCTGAACTGTTAGCAAGAATAAGACGAAAAGTCAGGATTAAAAAGTTTTCTGTAACAAGTGAATCATTGCCTGTGCAGCTGGATGAACCACTGCACCTGGGACATGAGGGTAATGCCAGTAATCCCAAAACAGATTTAGTCTCTGACACTAGTACTGAAGGAATCCTTTCAACATCACGAAGTTCACTGCTGTCTCATAGACCCCAGCCATCTGGCACGCACATGCTGTCAACTGCAGCACCTTTACTCAAAAATGACAATCCTGCCAGAGATTCTTCTGTCAGACATTCACACAAAAAGTTTATGGATCAGGGAGCCATGTCTAGTCATTTGACCACACTTCATGTGCTGTCAAACAACAGCTACCTCCAGGCACATGACTGCTTTTTGAATTTTGATAAAAGTTATAATTCTCAATATCAAAAATCACATCGATTATCAAACGATAATTTCAGAGAGATGATGCCAACTTCAGCTATTCCAATTGGATATTCTTATTTTATGGCCTACGAATTGCCACATTCAAGCATGCTAGTGACAGCATCCAATCAACGGTGCTCCGATGCCACCACACGCGAAATATCTGCCGCAGCATTTTCAAAATATCATCATATAATAGCACCAGTTTACAAGGAACAGAAAGAGAGTAATATCCCAAGCCAGTGCCAGAGTTGGGAGGAAAATTAATTTCGATGTGTATTGTTATAATGAATAAAGACTCTGCCCAGCTTTATTCAAGCAATGAAGGGTCATTCAACTGTATTGTTTCTTATAGGCTAATAGCAAATAAAACTAAAATGTTGCTTTATTTCAACAGTGGGATGCGCTTCATCTCATGTTTTCAGACATCAATATGTTGAGACTACCACTTGGGCTGTAAAAACCCAAACTTCTTAAGGCATTTCCATGCATTTCTCTAAGAGGTTAGCATCATTGCCAATTGACCATTAGTTCAAATTAAACTATAGCATAAATAATGGGTTATATTCAAATGGAAATGACTCACTACCCGGGGCGACAAATGAGCTAGTTACTCCAGTCACACCTACCTTAGTGAAAGAGATCAACAAACAAACATGTGCTTCAATTTGAAACTGACCAAGACGTGTTCCAAAGGATATATGAAACTTAGGCAAACATGGGTGAACAATTGGCCATTTTCCCATTTCTATCCATTCCCCTCAAGAGCCTTGTTTACTTCCAGCTCCACTATTCATATAACTGGCATCTACATGCATGCATGTGTTGCACAATGATGATCAATTTGTCCTCATCCTGGTCGTCTTGGGTTACCAATATTAAACAGGAAGTGCATAATGACCAAAGCATATTAGACATGAGTATGTCCTTTTTGCCACATGGCAACAGCATACTCTACAACAGAATCGTAGTAGCAAGTAGCCACAGTGTTCCCAATGATGATGAAAAAAAGATTAAAAAAAGATAAGAGGTAATATACCAAAAATCCGGAGCTAAGGAAGGTACCAAGTAAGAAGGAAAGTTGTGGAACTAGAGAAAGGAGAGGGAAGCAATGAATGATATAAAGAAAAGGGATGGAGTGATGAAGCACAGGAAGACAAGAATTCAGGAAAGAAGACAGGAGAGAAGGTAGCAAGGAGGGAAGGAATGCAGGCAGGCAAGGAGGCAGGGACAGATGGATTGTGGTTTGTATCAACAGTGTGAGGGATGGAGTTATAGGTGGAAGTATGGAGAAAGAAGGATCCAAAAGGAATCCTGGGGAAGGAGAGAGTGACAAACAGAGATAAGGAGGGAAGAAAAGAAATCAGGAAGGAATGAAAGCAGAAAGGAAGGATGAGAACAAGGGAGACTGGGTGGGACATAGGAGTAAGGAACCATGAAAGCAGTGAGAGGGAAGATGAAAAGGAATTGGTACTTCATGGGAAGCAAGGAAAATCATAAAAATACATTTTATATTTATAAATCTGTGTTTTTACTTGGACACTACTTAGTACATTGATATCAAATATTCAGTATCGTTTGCTTGACATAAAAATCTGTAGTGTCAGTTCAAATAGGTAAAAATGAAACTCAGTTTGTACTATAGAAAATGTTATTCATCCGCTGCACAGGGTCATGAGATTTCTAAGTGAATTTCTAAGTAAGGCTCAACAATATTCTTCTACGGAATGCAAGACTGGCATTGACAAGTTGACTGCCAGAGTGACAGAAAGAACACTGTGCCCTGTATCATCTCCTAAGGATGTTCCACTCTGGATATCTCTATGCTCCAGATGACACCCTGATGAGGCCATCTGGCAGTGCCTTCAAGGAACACAGATGACCTGTTGATATTAGGAAGAGTTAGAGACAATCTAAGTCCCTGAAATAGACAGTAGGAAACAACAAAACCAAGAGACAAGTGTAATGACAGAATGCCTACCGAGACAAAACCTGACCCACGAGGTCCCAAAAGAAGGGATGACATCTTGCCTCTTTTTTCAAGCAGGGGTGTAAACTTGTGTCCAAGTCACCATGTCACCAACCCAGCACTCACTGACCATTTTAGGTCAGTGCATGAAACACAAACCAAACACCACTAGAGGATTTGTCAAAAGACTTATGCAAAAGTTGACGCTGGGAAATCTCTGGGTCACGGGGTCCCCATCACAGTCTTGGAGGGAGTTCCCTAAATTCCCAAAGCCAGCCTAAAATAAAGTGACTCTAGTAAGATTTTTCTCTCCTCTTCTAAGGGAAATGATTTATATGGAATATCTCAAGGTCGGTAAAGTTGGTCATTTACATGAAACGCTAGGAAATATGTCTGTGACTACTAAAAGTCAGGGACAGAAGAAATACAACACAAAGTGACTTTATATATTGTAAAATTCAATGTGCACCAAGTTACAAAAAAGTCACATATTTTTTCTTCCAATAGTGGTGTGTAAAATATTCTCGACCAGTGCAGGGAACCACAAGACAGGCACATCAATTAAAATTTACATGGAACTCTATTTCTTTGTCTTGTATGGTGGGTAATGGACACCCAATAGCGTTTACACCAATGTTGGGATAAGGAAATGCCAACTGTGACACATTTCATGTCCTCTGCTTTTCCCTCCAGCCCTCCCCATTTGCGTCATTTTGCAATAGTACAATTGCAGCCAGTGATACTCTTAGAGTCCATTATCAAGGATGGAACCATATGTGGTTGACATGTACAAATGGGGGGAGAAGCTGTATCTCCTCTTTTCTGTCTAAAGGAAAACTCCATTATGATTTCTGGTGTTAATTTTTCCTATAGTGAACTGGTTTGATGGGGATGACATAATAACCCTCTCGTTCACTCCATCTTGAGTATTGCAAAGTAAAATCTAAGTAACAGTATGACTAGGCACTGGTTTTGTTTGATCCAATGATGTTGGAATGAAAGCACTACTAAATGGATACTTCAAAGGAGATGACTGTGTTCTGTTGTAGACATTTAGTTTGGGCTCCTAACAATTTCTTTCTCAACAACCACTTGAGAGCTATGAAGACACCATACTTAAAATCATCCCTAGGTACAGAGGAGTCCTGAATCTCTCCTTCCTTTACAAGGGGACCTATATGTGCAGTGGGAAAAGATGTTGATTTTAGGAAAACAATTTAGAGATCATAATAGATAGTTCATGGTTGAAAAATATTGAGCTAAAATGAAAAAGGAAATCTCAAGGGAAGGGTTCCTTGATTCGTTTACACAGTCTCCAAACATAATTGTACACACCTTGGGTACTGGTGATCCCCTTGCAGTGTTGTGGTTGGGAAGTACATAATTCATTATATTACTGGAACCATTCAATAAATATTAGCTTGGCTAAATTCATCTTGGTCAGACAAACTTGTATATACAGTTGCCCCACAAATTAGTGAAAGAAAAGAGTAAATAATTTGATTCTTGTATAAACACTAGTAAAGGGACAGGTTATGCAGAAATCAAGGGCAAAAGGTTAAAAGTAAAATGCCTCCAAAAGCAAAATTTACACAAACATTTGTGTAAACCAATTCTACAATTTCTCAGGGGGAAAGAGACAAAGGAGTTGGAAAGGGGGTGTTGGAGGAGGAAAATGATGAACGAGATATATAGTTACTGACTCACTTATGAACCTCTAATCCTTCGGTCCATCACTCTGACAATAACGGAAAAAATAAACAAGAACAAAAGAGGAAGTAGTGTGGCATGAAGTAGGTTATGGTCGTAATCTCAATCCGTTACAAATAATGCCATTGTAGACATGAACGGATTAGGTTCAAACAGTCGATCAGAGAAACTGAACAGGGACTTGATGAGCATCACCCAACCCCCAAGCTTATGCAGCTGTATGGGAAGAGCTGAGAAAATTAAAAAACATCTCAACCCACAGGGCTAGATAAAAGGAAGACTGAGATGGCTCAGACACTGAGAAAAAATTATGTAATGAGCCTAGTAAAGACAGATTGACCCATGTGGAGAAAATTTTGGAATCACAATATCATCCAAAACAGCATCTCCTGTAAAGGGAGAGACTTGTGGGCTCTGCCCAGAATCCTGGCGGTCTTTGATCCTATCCCACCACAACCTCCGCCTGATAGAGTAACACAGCTAGTACCATCTCAGCGTGTGCTGGTAAAGGCTCCTGGCCCTCCTAGCCGTAAGCGTGGCACACTTCCTTGGCTCAGGCTGCTCAAGAAGGGAGGACATTCCTGGTTTTCATTTATTCCCTGACAGGCAGGATGAAGATAACAAAAGGGTTCATCAGGCTTTGCCATTTCAACCAATAAGAGATCTAAAGAATGCTTGTGTTCAATATGGCCCTACAGTGCCGTTTACTCAAGTCATTCTTATCTATTTATTTATTCATTGGCCAATCCTGGGTCTTCAACTTAGGGCCTGAGCACTGTCCCCTGGCTTCTTTTTGCTCTAAGCTAGCACTCTGGCTACTTAAGCCACAGCGCCACTTCTGGCCATTTTCTATATATATGGTGCTGGAGAATAGAACCCAGGGCTTCATGTATATGAGGCAAGCACACTTGCCAATAGGCCATATTCCCAGCACACTGAAGTCATTCTTGAAACCTGGGCTACTAAAACTTTATGCCCAAATTGCCAAGCAGCCGTCAGGCCTTCTAAGAAAAAAGGAGGAATAAATGACTATATTCGACTTTGTGCAGACATGGGCCATCCTATGTTCAGGGCCTCACGCTGGCTGCAGGGCTCCAAGGGCTGACTGTGACAGAGTTCTTACACATGCACTGTATGGGGAGAAGGCGACGGGGACATCTATGTACTGCTGGGATTCCCGGCATCTGTTTTTCCTGAAGACAAATGGACCACTTAATGGCTCACTGACCTAATCAGAAAAGGAGAAGAACTATGACTGAAATTTGTCCCCATTGTAAAAACGGGAAGCATTGTGTTACAAATTTCAGATCTACTTTGAATGACTGTGGCCACCAGATTTCAGAAAACTGGCAGAGGAGCCAGCACCTGGCCCACAAAAAAATTTTCGGGCGGCTCCATCCTGCCCCGAACCTCAAGCCTATCCCCCAACAACCTGCAGCAACAATCAGGTTCAAGTCTCCTCTGAGCAACTTCCTCTGAGGAAGTTCAGGACTGGATCTCTGTTCTTCTACCTGCACAGTACTGACTTCGGAAATGGGATTTCAGGCCCTCCATCCAGGAGTTCTTGGCCCTCTTCCAAGGGAATCTTTTGGCTAATTGTAGGTTACAGCTGCTCTGCACTGAGGGGCTTATGTATTATTCCAGGAGTGATAGATCAGGACACTAATGGAGAAAATAAAATCATGGCTTCAGTGCCGGCTAGTGTTGTCTCTATCCTGGCAGCTTATGCTGGTTCCTTTAATTTTTGTCGGTGACTCAGGAACTACAAACACAAGGGGAGAAGGAGTTTTTGGTCTTCCGACAATTTTTGGGTTCAAAACATGAAATGGGAATGGCCCGGGGATGGCTTCTTCTCATATTTTCAGACATCAATATGTTGAGACTACCTCTTGGGCTGTAAAAAACCCAATCTTCTCAAGGCATTTCCATCCATTTATCTAAGAGGTTAGCAATATTGCCCATTGAACGCTGGTTGAAATATAGGTCTAATGCACATATAATAGGTTATTTTCATGTGCAAATGACTCACAAGCTTGGGCCACAAATGAGCCAATTCCTCCAGTACTTGTACCTTAGTGAAAGAGATCAACAAACAAACATGTGCTTCAATCTTAATGTGACCTTGGGGTATTCCAAAGGCTATGAAACTTAGGCAAGTCATGGGTGAACGATTGGCAATTTCCCTATTTCTATCCAGTCCCTTCTAGGTACCTTGTTTACTTCTAGCTCCAGTGTTCATAAAGCTGGCCTCTACACATATGCATGTCTAGCACAATGATGATCAAGTTGTCCTTATCGTGGTTGTGGTGGGTAACCTATATAAAACAGGATGTGCACAATGACCAAAGTATATCTTAGACATGAGTATGTCCTTTTTGCGACATGGGAAAAGAGTGCTCCACAACAGATTAGTAGTAGCAAGTTGCCACAGTGTTCATAATGGTGAAGAAAAAAGGAGAAAAAAAAAGATAAAAGGTAATGTACCATAAATCAAGAGCTAAGTAAGGTAAAAATAGGAAGGAAAGTTATGGAAGGTAAGAAAGAGAGGGAAGGAAGGAATGATAGAAAGAAAAGAGCGGGGTGATGAAGCCAAGGAAGACAGGAGGGAAGGTGGCAATGACGGAAGGAATGTAGGCAGGGAAGGAGGCAGGGAGAGGTGGATTGTGGTTTCTATGGACAGTGGCTGGGACAGAGTTAATGGAGGAAGTATGGAGGAAGAGGATCTGAAGGTAAGCCTGGGGAAGGAGAGAGATGAAGGGAGATAAGGAAGGAAGAAAAGGTAGCAGGAAGGAATGGTTGCAGAAAGGAAGGAAAGATGAGAGCAAGGGAGACTTGGGTTGGAGATAGAAGCAAGGCAACATGAAAGCATGGACAGGTCAGATGAAAAAGAAAGGATATCTGGTGGGAAGCAAGGAAATTCATAAAATTCATAGGGAATTAATAAAGCTGTGCCTCTACTTGGACACTACTTAGTACACTGATATCAGATATTCAATATAATTGATCTGACAAACAATGCTGTAGTGTCATTTCCAATAGGAAAAAATGAAACTCAGTTTCTACTATAGAAAATATTATTTTTGAGCTGCACCAGGTCATTAGGTTTCTAAGTGTATTTCTAAATAATTCACAAAAATATCTTCTACGGAATGCAAGACAGGCATTGACAAGTTGACTCCCAGAGTGACAGAAAGAACACTGTGCCCTGAAACATCTCATGGTGATCCTCCCCTCTGGATATTTCTATCCTCCAGATGACACCCTGCTGAGACCAACTGGCAATGCCTTCAAGGACACAGAAGACTTGCTTGATAATGGAAAGAGTTAGAGAAAATCTACCGCCCCCAAATAGACAGTAAGAAACAACAAAACCATGAGACAAGTTTAATGACAGTGCCCACAGAGACAAAACCTGACCCTCCAGTGACCAAAAGAAGGGATGAACTCTTGAACTTTTTCCAGTTAAGGGTGTATACTTGTGTCCAAGTCACCACATCACCTACCCAACACTCACTGACCTGTTTCAGTCAGTACATAAAACACAAAGCACTAACTAGTGGAGGATTTTTAACAGACTTATGCAAAAGTTGAATCTGTAAGACTCTGGGTCACGGGGTCCCCATCTCAGTCTTGGGGGTGTTCAATAAGTTCCCAAAGCCAACTTAAAATATCGTGACTCTAGTAAGAATTTTCTATTCTCTCTTAAGGAAAATGAGTTATATGTGATGCCTCAAGGTCGGTAAATATGGTCATTTAGATGAATGGCGAGGCTATTTGTCTGTTAGTACTTAATGTAAGGGACCTAAGAAATAAAACTCAAAGTGATGCGGCAGCTCCCCAGCTAGTGACTGGTTGTCAAGAAAAGATGATATGGAAACTCACTTCACTGGAACAGAGCCATCTATGAGCCCCGTATTACAACTTTCCTAATTTAAGTGAATCAGGTCAATATACATCATGAGGGGGCTGAGCTACACCTCCCATTGGACAGGGTTGAATGACAGGAAGAGCAAGAAAACAAGTGAGGGAAACAGAATCATATGAATTACAATAAGAAATGTCAAGGGGCCCTGAGGAGGAAATCTATTGTTTGTCACTTTCTACTTCCTGATGGGACCTGCAGGACTCAATAACCTATGTAGAGCTCCCACTGTGCTGCTGAACTGCCTAAATTAGCGTCATTCTCTGAAGGATCATATACAGACGCCGAAGAATGTTTAAATTTTTTGTAACAGATCTGACAGGAGATTGCTCAGGTATAGTTTGAACTGTTACCTGTGGTCCACTTCGAGGTTTTGCCACCTCTTGAAGATTATAAGTATTCCTTGCTTTCCCCATATTAGCCACTAGTTCAGCAGCTGATGTTATGACAGCATTGTGAGAAATCATATGGAGAGCTGCATGCATTAAGGCCCAAATAGACCTCAATGGAGCTGGAACATTGTCACCACACCATATGCCATTTCTGCATTACTCTTTACTCGCTTCCAGGCTTCTAAGTCTAAAATCCTCCTCTAATCTTCTAAAATCGTTTCCTCTGGGAATAAAAGATTATACTCCCTTACCTCCTGCATGCACTCATGTATTTCCGAATGCGAGATCATAGCCCATTTACGTTTCAGAACCTGGTGGATAAGATTAGACAAAGAAGCACCTTAAGCTTGTCCCATATCCCCATAATGTTTTCAGTTCTTCTGGAGAGCTCGCTACACAGATTCGCTATCTCTTGTGATTAAAAATGTCCCTTAGTTCCCCTTGAGAGTTCACAACGTAGTTTCCTGGATCTCCTTTGGATCAAATGCCATGTCCCACGTTGGGGGACAGATGTGGGACAAATGGTAACTGCAATGAAGAAAGGATATGGGAGACGTGGTTTTTTTGAGAAGAAGGCATGTGCTTTATTTTTGGGATGTCAGGGGTATATGGGGTTAGAGATCAATTAATCAATCAATTGCAAGAACAATTCAGAAAAATTTGCCACTCTGTTCATATCATGGATATCACTACAACACCGGATCAGATTAGCAAATATAAAACTCTAATCGGCTTCCCCAAAATTCAATTGAATGCCTAAGATTGTGAAAGCATATCTCATGAGTAGTTGGAGGAACAATACAATCCAAGAGTTTTCTAATCAGGGAAGGAGAATCTCATGACCAAAGTGCTTAAGATTGGCCAACAAACAGAGGAAACCCTTAGGAGGAGTTTTCCTCAACTGGACCCCAGGAGTTCCAGGAAAGGGTGTCAGAAATCCTTGCTGAGGCTAAGTCTCCCTCTGTTCAATGGGATGTCATAGTTCCACTGTCTATGC
>NW_025959851.1:1457236-1606652 GCF_023159225.1 Perognathus longimembris pacificus | reverse complement strand
TAATAAAATTGACAGATCATTTTCAAGAAAAACTAAAGAATGGGAGAAGAGTCCCTCAGGGACTCTCCAGTCATAATTGCCTGAATAATCCAGAGTATCCAAATAATAAATAACAACTATTTCCAGAAACTAAACTAACTAAAGAATGAACACTTGAGGGAAATGGATGAAGTTTTACATAAACATAAACTGCTCAAACTGAGGCAAGAAGATATAAAAAAACTTAAATAAAGCCATGAAATAAAATGAGATACAAAAAGGAATGGAATATCTTCCAATTTAATAAAGCCAAGATGGATTCTCCATCCAATTCTACAAAACTTTCTAAGAGGGGAAACCATCGATTCTCCTCAAGCTCTTTTGCGAAATTTATGTAGAGAGAGAAATCATAACCCTTCTCCATGAAGCTAATATCATGGTAAAACCAGACAAGTACAATACAAAAATGATATTAGAAGGCAATCTTAAATTTGACCAAAGATGCACAACTCCTAAACAAAATATTAGCTAGCAGAATCCAAAAACAGAATACAAAATCCTATGTGGTTTCAGTACAAACTGTGCTGTCATGCCATGTCCCTGAGGGCAGGGGCATACTCTCCAGGGCCAGGATTGTCTTTCTCATCCTTCAATGTTCATGGATAAGGAGAACCAATATTGTAAACTTTCAATATTGCTAAAGATGTTATAGAAATTCACTGAAAACTCATGAAAATCTAACTATATTCTTTAAGGAAATAGGAAAAGCAATACAAAAATTCTTTTGAAATAGGAAGATCTAGAACAGCAAAAGTAATTGAAGGCAAAAGAAGCAGCAACAGAGGTATCAAAATGCCTGCTTTCAAGCTCTATTACAAGAGCATTATTTAAAAAAATACAAACTTCTAATGCCAAAAACGAGATGCATGATGAATACAATATGGCAGAACACCTTCAAAGAAACCAGAGACATGCAGTCAGCTGATATTTGGCAAAGGTATGAGAGACATACAATGGAAAAAAGTAGCATCTTCAATTATTGGAGATGGGGAAAAAGGATCAGCACAGGAATAAAAAATCAAAGCTGACCCTAGCATAATACCAGCACCGATGTCAACTCAAAATGGATTAAGATATCAACATCAAATGTGAATCCTAGTAACTATAATAGAACAGAGTAGCTAAGATATCAGGTCTTCTACGCCTAGGGAGGAACTTCCTGAACAGAGTCTGAGGCACACAACAGATTGGTGAAAGATTGGAAAATGGGACTACATTAAAATAAAAATGTTCTGCACAGCTAAGGTCATGGTCGCGAAACCAGACAGACAGCCAAACAGCAATGCAACAGACAAATATTATAATAGGTTAATGTTTCTCACATGCAGGGGCTACAAGAAACTAATCCCTCCTAAATCCAACAAATCAATCATGAAGTTCACCATGGATCTGAAAACAGACTTCACAGAAGACGAAATAAAAATGGTAATGAAACACAGAAACATAACAACCATCATTGGAATTAAATTATATGTAAATAAAAACAACACTGAAATAACATCTTGCCCAAGTCAGAATGACATGTATTCTGAACTCAAGCAACAACAAGTGCAGGAGGTGATTCCCTGAAATAAGAAATGTACTGAAATGTTGTTGGGAATGTAAACTACTGCAACCACTCTTGAAAAGAGAGTGGAGTATCTTGAATAGAACACCCAAGGTAAAGCACATGTCCCATTCTGAGCAACAAGACCCAGGATAGGACGAGAAAACCTGCACACCCATGTTTATGTTGCACACTTCAAAAAAGCCAAGAAATGGAAACAATTCCAATGTCCCACTATAGATGATTGGATCCAAGGAAATGGTATCTCTATACAAGAGAATCCTACACAACGATTAGAAAACATTTGTAAAACAGTTTTCATTGGGACACAAGCCTGGAACATAGAATGGAGCATTGGCTGGCTGATATGTGTGTGTTAGAAATAAGTAACACAGACATGATGAAGAAAGCAGGACTCAGGTACCAATTCACGGGGAGACAAGGGACATGCTTGAGAGAAAGGTATCCAAAAGTGACACACAAACACTAATGTTTATGTACATAAATTCAGGTGGATAACTATATACTAGCCAATCTGCAAGGAATTGTTTAACAGTTAATAATACTAGAAGCTACAAGCATTAGAGACAAGATTGACAATAGACATTTAAGGATAAAATTTTTTGTTTTGGAAAAAATAATGGAAAAGGAAGTTGGTTTGTACAAGAGGACAATGTGAAGGGAAAAAGGAAAAAAGTGAGTAAGGAAATAACAGCTGTGAGAAGAAATTTATGCACATTTTTCACTCACCTCAATACTCCCTCAACATTTCATTGATTCTTTATTAAAAATCTCTTCATCTATCCTTTGTATTCTTTATTGGTACAATGAAATTGTGCTTTGTGAGTAACTTAAACTCCTATTACCCTAGCACAAGCAATAACTGGAAGTAAATATTATCAGTTGATTCTGGAGAATTTTGAGGCTCTCTTTCTAATTCTGATCCATTAGATAGAGATAATGTGCCAAATTTGGTATACAACATCGAAGTTTTGAAACAATTGGAACATTTCCACATTAGTAATACAGAATCATGTGAATATTCATATACATTTTAGATAATAAGTTATGCCATATGATTTGATTGAATCTTGTTTTTCAAACCTACTGATAGTCGAGACACAAATCCTTCGTCAAACAGGGCTGGTGGTAAACAACTTCTTCTGTTTTCTGTTTTAGAATACTAAAATCAATTTGTAAGACACATATTTGAAATGAAGTTCAAAGACATGAACAACACATACACAGCTAATAAGGGAGAAAAGAACATGAAACAATACGAGAAAATGGAGAGTGTAATCCCAGTTCTCTGATTTACTATAAACCACATAATCACCACTAAACATACTTTCCCCTATGATTTTGTAAAAATAATATGTTTTATGAATGATCACCACTGAGGAAAAGCTGCCATAATAATGTTGGTACATAGTTTTGCGAATATAGTTAAACTTTCAGAAATGTGAAATGATTGTGAAACATTTTCCTGCATAGATATAAATGCTGATTTATTGGAGTTCTTCCTTCTTTAAGTACACAAGAATAATGAATGGATGGTTTATATGACACTCAAAATGACCTGGCCATAAGTAGTTGAAATTACGTCTACTTCCATAATAAATCTTCACTTGTATGTGTTATGAGCATCTTCTGTAACAAGAACAACACTGTATGAGTGGACACGTAAAGTTCATCAAGATTTATATTCAGGTTAATGTAATTTTGCTTCTGAAAATCTATCCAAACTCATACCCAGAAAACCAATTATAAGCAGCAGTAGATTTCCTGAATCTTGTAAGTCTTCTATACGCTGTCTGAATTTGAAAGTGAGATAACCCCCAAATGTAGTTAACTGTTACTGTGTTAATTCCCAATGATTAAATTTGGGCATGTCCTTTTATGTGACTCCATAGTAATTCAAATTTGGAAACCCAGGGTAAATATAATAGAATGTTTTAATTGTTCTTAATATAGTAGAGAAGAATCTTAACCGTTAACAGGTGAAAATTTGAGCACAAAATTCTTCCTTCAATTTTGTCTGCAAATAATTTGGAAATCATTATTTGGCTACTTTACATCACTTGCGCTAATGCATTCCTGTTGTGCCATTTCAGTAGACTTTTGAATTTCTATGTGAAATACTCTTATGTATGTTGGTGAAGTCTTTGGATTGACATGTTGGAATGGTGTTTCAATTTATTTCACTTCCACAGCAAAATAAAAAATGAAATTTCTCCAATACAATAGGGAAGCATACATGATTATGACAATTTAGTAGAAGACATAAACACCTAAGATTGGCTCAGAACATCTTGTTAGGATTTTGGAAAATATGGTTTCCAACACAAACTTGCCTGAAACAATGTGTTTATTGATGCAATTAGAATAAAAGGATTCCCACTAACATCAGGGCATTAGAATATTAATGTGGTTTTTTTTTTTTACTTTCATGCAATATTCTAAGCATATGTACACAGGAGAAACTGTAGACAATTGCCTGTAGACTTGAACTATTCAAACAGCAGTTGACATGCATATATTTATGAAATTTTATTATTGTACAGTGTCTTATAAATTTCCTGCACTAATTCTTAATAAGCAATATATCTGTTTGCTCACAAGAAAGCAATTCACTTTTTCTTTCGTATTTTAATATCAATACCCAGAGATGCTGTTAGATGAAATACATGGATGCTTTGCCATAGAGCAAAACTCATGCAGTTATTTTCTGGTGTTTAAGTAATAAATACTTAAGGGAATACTATGTTTCAATGTTCCTATTACTCCTTTGGAGGGACATAAAATATAATAGTTGATGCCGTAAAGAAATTTCATAGGGATGTAAATGCTTTCACCAAAAATGAGGCAGAATAAATTTTGAAATAGAATTTTCAATAATATTTTGTCTATATTAACTCTTCATTATACAAATATATGAGAGAAATGTAATAGAAATTTCATATGTAGTCTGCTGCCTTCAATTAAACTGTAACACGATAAAAACTGTTTACATGTCAATTCAAAATCTTCTATATTCAAGAAATGGCATCCATTCCCACTCTATGGGAAAACAAGTAGGTTCAGCACTTGTAAGGATGGTGATGAGAGAATCACACAAATGGGCAGCAAATACTATGCATGAAATTTCATGTTCTTTGGGACCTCGGTATTTGTTTCTGAAGTGTTTTAAATAAGTGAGATCAGTATAACGAAATATGCTTTCATTACCCCCCATTTCCGTATATTGGCTTGATATACATTCCTGTGTATGAATTGCTTCTTATATTGCTTATGGAGTAGACCATAAGGATGAAAGGGTCCCCACTATTCTGCTTCCAAGTAGAGTAAGCCTCTAAGAATATTGTTGCAATATATAATTTTTTATTGACCTAAAATGATCGAATGTCAGTGCAAGGGATTAAAAAATTTACTACAACAATAACTAAGAAATGTTAAAATCTGTTGCCACTAATGGATTCAGGCTTTGCTTCACAGGCCTATAGACAACAGAAATATAACTTCGAAAAACTATTACTACCTGCACAAGTATAACTATCAAATATTTTCCATGAAGATAATTGGCGCTGCCATTTCTGGGAATTATCTTGGAAATTGATATTTTTTCCTGTACTTTTGGGATGTGTTTCTTGTGCCTAAAGCACTTTGGCACAAAACTGATAGACAAAAGAGATCCAATAAATGATAGATTCCTCGATTGCACCAAAAGATACTGAATTCATCCATGTTATAAAATACGAGATTTCTAATGCATTCTCCTATTTGACTGGCTCAGTTTACATTCAACTATTCCTTGTATTCATGCTTACTTTTAGGTGACACTCCACAATGTAAACATATTTGGCTTTCCTCTATCCTAATGATTATATTGCCCTTTAAATATAAAATTGTTTCCACACTATTGTTTCTCCTGAAATAATGTGGAGATTATTTATTTTAATCCTCACTTCAAACTACCATGTCCTCTCTTTAATACAATTAACATTTTAATTTGCTCTCAGACATCAACCACTACATAATAAACAAAATTTCATATATAGTTTCAATGATATATATGTATATATGATTATGTTTATTTACATAGGGACATGTACAATCAGTGGGTTTCCATTATTTGTGTATGTATATGTCCATGTATGTATATAACGACCTATGTGCTGCTATAATGTAGTGATTCTCATTTTCACAGTGTACCTTTGATAATTTAGGGAATCCATCCGTGAATTGTTAAGTAAACCCATGTATTCACATACACCTGATACAGTGTACAATTTACTACTGTCTTGAAAGAAGAAAGTGAAAGGTATTAAAAGAATCTGAAAATAAATAAGTGAAAACTCCTTTTCATTTAAAGCCGAATGTGTTTTCCATACTACTGCTCTCATACTAATGTTTCTAAGACCCTAAGATATGTAATTTCTCATGTATAAATATTGATTTAAATTGGAGTGGAAGCAATCTTATTGTTAAAGTCATTTCAAGCTCACAAGGATACTTGGTTTCTTGATCATTTCATATTGAAATTCTTTGAAAACACAACTTGAAACATTTTGAATTTTACTCAGTAAGGAAAACTTGATTTTTGTCAATATTGACATGACCATTATGTGTTTCATTAGCCGGATCCACCCTTTTATCATCTGGGACCAGTTCTTTAAATATCCAGTCTAAATAATGCCAAAGATAAAGAAACAAAAAACTTCATTGGAATCTATCTTAGGAAGCTAATGGAATCATTACCACACCCAAAATTGATAGTGTCCATTGTTACACAAGTCATGGAGAGCTACGTTTAACAATTTCAGAAAGAAAACGTCCAATTTATATAAATAAATATGTGATGACTACAATCAGAAAGCTTTTATTTCCAATAACTCTTCATCGTGAACTATTTTCTTTGAGGGAATTAGGTTTTTATTGCAAGTCGCCTGATATGTTTTCTTCACAAATACTAAGTCAAAAATAAACAATTATATTTCTGTTGGCTCACATTAAATCAATGCAGGTTTTCCTCGATATTTTATTGTCAGTGCCAAGAGCCGTTGTTAACATCAAGGAAATACATGCATGCTTTGTAATATGTTAAAACTCATGCTGGTGTTTTCACAAGTGAAACTATTAACAGAAAAAATTTACTTTCAATGTTCATATTATTCCTGTAGTGTAATCAAACATTATGATGTTATATCTTACAGCCATTTCATAGGGAACTATATGCTTCCAACAAAAATGATGCAACCTAAACAAACCTTTCTCTTATTTTAGTAAGTTTGCATTATTCAGAGTTGTGAGAAAAATCTAATTGGACTTCCATCTTTATCTGCTATCTTCAATTTCATTGTAACACAATAAAAATAATTTCTATGTCCAGCCAAAAGCTTCTATATATTCATTGACTGAAGCATCCATGTTTACCCCACACCCAGAGGCCAGAAATTCGGATGAGATGAACTCGTTTGTTTTGGTCATTCTGAAGGGCATCCAAATTAGGAGAATAACAGGGAAATACAGGGAATTTATAAATTGATTATATCAAGCAGTCTAAAGGAATAACAACTTCTTTGAAGGGAGAAATGATTAACCTTTTACGCTCTCATGCAAAATGTTTTCCTATTTCTTTAGAAAGAGTTTTTCAGCTTCTATTTGGAAATAAAAATCACACTGCGTCAGATATCCAGGTAGCCCACATTCTTTCTTAATATGGTTTTCCATACTGAAATATTAGCCCCGGAAAGTTCTACTTTTGAGGGGGTCTTTGTGATTATGTTTCCCTAGATGTGTTGGTACACACCAATCCTTGAATTTTGACCATTGGAATAGAAAATTGTGACTTTTCTGGCATGGTTGAAGTCACACTAGTTGATCTTAATTTGAATCTTCCAAGTGTTTCAGCATGTTACACTTTTATCATCATCTCTCTCATCACTTCATAGTTAATAAGTCTTCCACCAATCCAACCTACTTTGTAATATTCAAATTTATAAAACTGCCACGGAATTGGTCACTTCTCTTCAAGTCTCTTGTTACAATAGCTGCAAAATAAATTCATTGTGTTTAATAGCCATGTGAAACTAGTGGATGCAGATATTCGACATCCCATATCCCAGAAACGATTACCACACTTCCAATCCTTGAAGACAGGAGAAATTTTTTCCAAGGTATTCATCCTACTTCCATGAATTTTCCAAAACACAACAGAAATCTCAAGTTCCCCAGTAGCGTTCCAAGAGATCTATCATTGCTCAGAATGAATATCCAGCCATAATCCAATGAAGAATCATAGATTTATTCCAGTGATGACACAGTATTTGAAGCAATTAACAAAAAAATTTAAAAAACACTTTCTATTCATTGCATTTTGAAATAATGCTTTGAACCAATGAATAAGGCACCAGAATAACTTGGGCTGAGAACAGAGGGGAAAATGGAGGCATAAAAAGGAAGAGTTTAGATATCAGTTCTAATTTGTCCATTTTGCATTCTGGCCAAACTTTACTCTATACTAAACTCATAGTTTTACATCAATTTCTGCATTATAAATACTCCACAATGAACGATATATATATATATATATATATATATATATTATATATATATACATATATATACATCTTACAAATATGTAGTATACATATATTATATGATAGATTATGTACATATATATATTAGTAACACAATAATTTCAAGTCAAGTGTATTTTAGTATATTCATTGGGATTTATCACCTAGAATCATTATGTTACCTGGGAATTGAAGTGAATTATCTAAAACATTACAAAATTTAGATGAAAATCATTTCCCATTCTGGACATGCATTTATTAAGGCAAAGAATATAGGATGAAATTTCTAAGGATAAGAAAGTTGAAAAACTCTATGTAATATGGAAATAGAGACAGTTCTCTTTTGTAATTTAAAGCATTTCAAATGTTTTAGAAAATATTCCACAGTGTGTTTCAGGTATAGAAAATCATCTGTGAAACAGGTTTACCCAAGGACGTCACCCAATATGAATGTGTTTCTCTCAGTGACTATCTCTCATTTTCTCCTAGAATAATGGAATTATGACACAACGAATGGTGATGGATTACCACATTATCAAAATGGATATTTAGAGAAAAATTTGTTACTGCATTTTGGAATGATTAAGTCAATGTTTCTCTGTTTTAAACCTTATGGAGTATTCACCTAGAAAGCCAAAATTATAGCAATCCAATTTTCATTTCTCCTTGTTCTCATACTTCTATTGAGAAATGATTCCCCAGGATTTTGTGTTTTATTAAGACAGTAAAATCATCAAAGAATTTTGGGAAATATTTACATACTTCATAAATTTGAACTCACGTTGTTACCAAAGCGAACAAAATGCCTCTTTGGGATAGCCAAAAATGTAATGTTTCTTGTACAATGATTTCCATTTAATATTTTAAGTACTATACTCAATAATGAAATGATATATTACATATATAAAACATTAAAGCTTTTTTCATAATTATGGTATCCATAGTGAAATTCTAGGTCTTCATGAGGAAGTAAAACAGAGGAGAGTAACCAAAGAATAACTGCTTTATGTGATAAAGGTAGTCCTACTGCAAACTCAGTAATCATATATTAGGTTGTGATGACTACAATTTCAGGTGTTGTTTTAAGGAACTCACCTAACAATTATCAGTATAATGCATTTGGAAACATCACAGCAACTGCTCTAAAAAGGGTAACCTCTTCTTAAAAGAAATGAAATCAGACTTTGCTGCACAAGCATATGGAAAACACAAACGTGTTACTAACAATATTATTACTACTTGCTCAAATATAACTACTAAATAATGTAGAGGAAGATTTTGGCGACATACCTTTCTGGGAACTATCTTGGAAAATGATCTCATATTTTATTTCGTAAAAGTAGGAGTGTTGAACTGGGGAATGTATATTGTATTAACGCAGCTTGGATGAAACCTGATTGACTTAAAGCACCAAATGTTTGCTAGTTGCCAGGATTAAAGCATAAAGTTTGAAATTCAGCATTTCAAATACTGGCAAGAATTCTAATGCAAGGTCTTATTTGACTGGTTCAGGTTTACTTTCAACTATTCTTTTTATTCATGCCTATGTTAATACGATATTCATCAATATAAACACATTGAGATTTCCTTCTCTTTATTACTGATATTGTCCTTTAAATAAATGTTTTAACAGTGTGTTTTATATTGAATGATTCTACAGCTTATTTCGTTTTTTCACTCTTCAAAACAACATGCCTTTCACGAATTTAATTATTTATTTTTGCATATACGCATCCAAACATCCATACTACATTTAGGTACACACACACACACACACACACACACATATGTATATGTGTATGTACACATATATATGTACCTGTATACAGAGAGATATATAAATAGTGATATACATACATATATATTCACATTCCTATCTAAATGTAATCAATGGGTCCATATGATATAATGTATGCAGATGTACATATATCAATATATATTATGATTTTTTCACTTGTGCCCCTCATCTTGACTATGTTAGTTGGAATTATTACTACTCCCTATATTTTTATTGTTTATTTATCCAACATCAATTTCATTAATTTATGGAATCCTTCCAAGTATAATCCAGTAAATGAACAATTAATTCTCATTCTAGAACTGAAAAATTTACTTCTGTGGTGATGCAAAAGAATGAAACGTAGCACGCGATTATTCAGATAAGTAATTGAAAATTCCTTTCCATTGTTTAGCTAAATGTCTTTTGCATGCTACTAGTTGCATTTCCCAAGTGTTTCTGAGATGTAAATGATCACCTATAAGTTTAAATATAAAATGGAAACCAACTCACAGATTTCTTTTAAATTAATCTTAGGCTTAGTAAGAAATTTGTTTTCACGAATTTCATGTTGAAATTCTTTCTGTCTTTCAAGAGTACATATTCAGAATTTTACTCACTGAGAAAATGTTGATTTTGTCAGTATTCGCATATGCATTTTCTGTTTCATTAGCCTGATAAACTGAAAATGAAAACCTTTCATCATCTGGAACCAGTTTGTCTCAAACATGAAGGAAGTGTAGTAAAGAATACTTCCTAAATTACTTGAGAGCATTCTATACTGATGTGCTGTGTATTCTTTTAAACATCTTCCAAAACAGGGATCTCAATTAATACAATGGATTCTTGAATGTATTGTGAGTAACCTCTGAATCAGTGCTCTTGCCTTTAATTATCAACAGTTTCACATTTTTTTGTCACATTTATCAAACTGGAAGGACTATTATCCAATTCACAGAATAATAAAAATTATATAATTACTTAAGAAAAGAAGACATTTGAGACTCTCTTAATTAAATAAAACCCAGCTTAATTTCTTGCAATTGGAGAAAAAAACAAACACCATTTCCTAGGTACAGAGAGGTTCTGATTTGTTTCCAGTAGATACACGAATGAAGAACATGCTGTTCAGATTTTTTTCCCTTGTACCTCTGTATTCAATGATGTCCTCACTTTGATGATAATGATACTTTATTGTCCACCCTTCGACACATTTCCTTGAATATTTGCAGAGAATATTTTTAAGTAATCAGAGTGTGTGGAGACTTAGAAATAAATGTCTTTTGTGATTGCAGATAAGAGTACACGTGTGCAAGAGGAATTTTAGTTTTCAGTGATCATTATAAATTTCATATTGCATTCAGTTAATCTTTGCAGATACACTATACATTGCATATTACAATAGGCTATATACTTGGTTATCCACTTTCCCAAAGAACAGCCAGTATTTTTACAGATTGAAGTTCTAAACGATTCTGAAAATTTCAGTTTTGTTCTTTTAGACAAACACTAATTGCATCGTGAATTCAATTTATATAGAAATATACCTCCATAAAATAATTGTCTCCTTCGTTGGCCTAATTTCATAAAGAACTGTGGTTGAGGACTCATGCTTCACTGTAATCTGTTTCAATGTTACAAGTGTAATGTTCAAATTGATATTTCATGAAGTTAAAAATGCTTTTCCTCATATGTACGTGATTAGGGTACAAGATGGAAGACATAATACTGGCAGATGTGTAGTGGAAGTCATCACAGGTTCAAGCGGCAGGTGAGGAGATATCAGGGAGATTACCATCAATGGGAAAAAGATCACGTGAATGTAAGTACAAATGTCTCCAGTGCAAGATATCATAATAGCAGGTAGTCAGATGTGGTATTCCAATTTCAATCCAGAAGTATGATAGGATTTAAGAGATGTACAAAATGGCTAACGTACTCAGATCATGAACTGAACATGACATAAATTATTCATATCCCAATAATGCCAAATAGAGACAACAAGCCTGGTCCCTTCCTTTTGAAAACACCTTTATGGAAAACTGTGGATTTTAGTCTCTTTGCAGAATTTGCTTTCCTTGTTGAGATTGGGGGAATTCTCTTTGCCTCTTTTCTTTTTCAGTACGTAGGTGACTATATACTTTGTTCCGATTAGAGATTTTCAAAACTATCCAACAAAACCACACATATTCTAATTCCTCAGTCCCATGTGGCTTTTTTCAGATATTCTTTTGGAATAAGCATAGAACTAATGTAATACCTCAGTTCCACAGAGTTAAGGAAGAAAATCACCTCTAGTCAGCTGGACTTGTAAAACCCCTCATGTCCTTACCATTGTACTATGAAGCATTCACTTTTATACCGTTTTCTTTTGGTTCATACAGGGCACATTTGGAAAAAAGTAACTACAACCAATTAATACTTATTTCAATATACGATGGTAAATCCCAACATTCGGAAAGGTACTGTTCTGTATCTCACAAATTTTTTAATACATTTGAAATGAAACCACCTGGAGTTTTAAATTTTCTTTGAAGAAAATCGAGGTGATTCCTGAAGAATGTCACTTACCAGCTAACTCTGATGCATGTGATTAGATATATGTGGTACGTGGTCTAGGAAATTTTAATTAATTTGTAAATTTTCATGCTTTATTATGTAGCTCAAACAGTTCTGAATGAATCTGCCAAAATTCTCCATATTAGACAAGTCTCACCTGAAAAATATGTGACAGGAAATGTGACATCAATTAAATTTTGTTGATTTCATTTGATGTAAATATGACATAAAGTTGGGTTAGAGGGATTCAGTCTATCCAGATGACTGACCACTTTCTGGGAGAATATTTTATTGCATAATTTCATTATCATTTTACATCACTGTGAATGCATGGCAACAATTTGATGCAAAATACCATTAATAAGGATTTGTACAGGTAAGGGGAAAGTATAATATTCGTAGAATTTGAATTTTTTCACCAATTCTTATTTTAAAAATATATCTTCCGGGCTGGGAATATGACCTAGTGGCAAGAGTGCTTGCCTTCTACACATGTAGCTCTGGGTTCTATTCCCCAGCACCACATATATGGAAAATGGCCAAAAGGGGGCGCTGTGGCTCAGGTGACAGACTGCTAACCTTGAGCGGGAAGAAGCCAGGGATGGTGCTCAGGCCTTGAGTCCAAGGCCCAGGAATGGCCAAAAAAATTTTTTAAATATATATCTTCCAATGATATTGGAAAAAATTACACTAATTAAAGTTAGCCAGACCCAAAGAAGCATGGACTCTATTGTCTCCCTCATAGGGAATAATTAGCACAGGTTTAGGCTAGTAACAGCAAAGGATCACAAAAGCCCAATAGCTATACATTATGAACACATAAGATGTTGCTAATTGAAATGAACGCTATGTTCTGGAAACGAATATTATATCACTGTTTGAATAACTTTCAACATGCCATGTGAAACTGTAGCTTCTATTGTTGATAATCTTCTTGTATCCCCTTCCTTTGTTTGTACATGAACTATACTGTATCTTATCTGAGTACATTGGAAACTTTGTATACTGTTATTAGAACTAGGAAAGTGATAGGGAATACAAACCTTGAGAGACACGGGACAAAAAGAAGAAAAACTACAAATGTAATACTTGTAAAACTGTTTGGTATAAATCAACTGGACAACGTATGAGGGGAGAGAAAAAGGGGGAGGGCGAGGGGAGAATGAGGGATGAGGTAAACAAACAGTACAAGAAAAGTATCCAATGCCTTACAAATGAAACTGTAACCTCTCTGTACATCAGTTTGACAATAAAAATTAAAAAAACTTCACCACAAATACAAAAAATACATAAAATTTGTAAACTCAATTGCTATGAAAAACTATTTACTTACAATAATGTGGTGACTTTTGTGTCAGCATAGAACAGACACGGGGACTTCAGGGAAGATGGATGCGGAGCAGCAGAGCCCTAGCTGAGCTCCCTCCGACATCACATTTTTCTCAGCCCATAGAAACTTTTACTCCTAGAAAGAAAGCCAGAGTAAGTTCTAACACTATAGGGATTCTGGCCAAGAAGGAAAAATTGACTTTGCTCATCTAATAATACAGATTTGAGGTCCGTGTGGCATCCCGCCGCTGCGCCAGTGCCGGCGCCAGCACCGTGCCTGGCACAGTGACCGGCACTCCACAGTGCTGAAGCAAACAGCATAGACCAGGTAGAAATCCTCCAGATGGCGGCTGAGCACAGATGACCTGAAATCCCAGAGAAAGCATGAGTACCCCAGGAAAAATATTCTCACTTGTGCCCACAGAGGAGCTTCTGGAAGGCATCCCTTTTCCTAAAGCCATAGAAAAGCGCCATTTTTGACCCTGGTAAAGGGTCACACCAGATTGGATCTAAAGCAGGCCTGGGGAAAGTGAGGTCAAAGTAGCCATCTTTGAAATGGGCAAGAGAGTCTGACCAGTGAGAGCCAGCTCTGCCCAAGAGAACGCCACCTGCCAGGAGGTAGGTGTGTCTTGGGCCATGGCTTAGCCAGAGGTGCCCTGCCCTGCCTGCCAGAATTTTTAAATTTAAAGCAAAAGCAGCAAGAAGCTACCAGTGGCAAGGAAGCACCAGATGGGGGAACAAATAGTTCCTGAGACAAATAAATGATCCCGTCACAGAGGAAGCCCAATTCCCAGCCTGAATGAGAGCTGAATTCCATAGCCAGCTCCACCAGGTGGCCGCCTTGCCCAGGAGGGAGGAACCTTCCCAAGGCAAGCAACGCTCAGCCGGGTAAACCAGGTCAGAGGCGCCCTGTCCTGCTGAGTCCACAGCCTATACAAAGCCAGGCATTAAAGGCCCCAGGCCCACAGCAGACAGAGGAGCCACAGTTCCCCAAACTGCTCACGTTCCCATCTACAGAGGACGCCCAAGGCCTACCTGCAAGCTGTGTAAACTACAGAGAGCCAGGATTGCACCAACAAAGGAGAAGGGTCAGAACAGATCCACCCTCTCTTAACTGAAATCAAGTCAAACCAGCCAATCAGGAAAATACACTGCAGACCAGACTCAAGGAAACCAGAGACTGGGGAAGGACTACCCAAACAAGCCAGACTCCATTATTTTTTCTTCTCAAACATTTTTTAAACTTTAAAAAAAAAGTTTTTTTTTAATTTTTTCACTTCTGAAACATCGTTGATTTTTTCTTTTCATTTTTACCTGTTTGTTTTATCAAGTTTTTTGTGCTATTATTTTGGTTGTTTGTTTTTCTGGTTCTTTTTCTTTTTTCTTTTTAAAATAATTTTTCTCTGTTTTATGCATCTGTCTTCCAGTATTTTTACTTTATTTCTCTCTTTGCATTCTATTTCTTTAAAAATTACTTTCCTATGAATACCACCTCCACTCTTTCTGCTAACACTCAATTGTCTATCATTTTACCCTTGTTCTTTCTACTGATTCTACTCTTCACATTTCCACGTCACTGAAACTAAACAAAAATCACCCTCCCGGGCTGGGGATATAGCCTAGTGGCAAGAGTGCCTGCCTCGGATACACGAGGCCCTAGGTTCGATTCCCCAGCACCACATATACAGAAAACGGCCAGAAGCGGCGCTGTGGCTCAAGTGGCGGAGTGCTAGCCTTGAGCGGGAAGAAGCCAGGGACAGTGCTCAGGCCCTGAGTCCAAGGCCCAGGACTGCCAAAAAAAAAAAATCACCCTCCCCCCCAATATGTTTTACTCTATTCTCTTTACTACCTCTAACTTACACTCCTGACTTACTGCCTGGACTTCCAGGTTCAATTGACTCCTGGTTATTGGATAGAGGTTATCCCTGCTTAATCACAGTGAAACAAAGGGATTCATAGAGAATAGCAGTCCTAAAAGAACTTAATATAAGAACAAGAATTGCTTATAGGGTTGTAACTGTAAATAAGTAACTACTGAATACAGTGCCCAGGATCGGTTGTTATATTGAAATTGTAATCTTTAGGAACACCAAATCTAATTTTATAAACAGGTATACAAGGGGGCTGGGGATATGGCCTAGTGACAAGATGCCTGCTTCATATACATGAGGCCCTGGGTTCGATTCCCAGCACCACATATACAGAAAATGGCCAGAAGGGGCACTGTGGCTCAAGTGGCAGAGTGCTAGCCTTGAGCAAGAAGAAGCCAGGGACAGTTCAGGCCCTGAGTCCAGTCCCAGGACTGGCCAAAAAAAAACAAACAGGTATACAAGGTATCTGTATATAATTGTGAACTTGTAAGATTTACACAAGAGTGCTTGGTAAGGGCTGCTTTGGGTCTTAACAGTGCTCACAGGTGCTGGTAGAATGGCATTCCCAATCCAAATGTGCAGAAGGAACACAAGAAAAATGGCAAACATGGCAACAGTGTACTCTACAACAGAATAGTAGTAGCAAGTAGCCACAGTGTTCATAATGATGAAAAAAAGATTTAAAAAGATAAGAGTTAATATACCATAAATCTGGAGCTAAGGAAGGTACCAAGTAAGAAGGAAAGTTGGGGAAGGAGAGAAAAGAGAGGAGAGCAATGAATGATATAAAGAAAAGGGATGGAGTGATTAAGCACAGGAAGACAAGAAGAGAGGAAGGAAGACTGGAGGGAAGGTAGCAAGGAGGGAAGGAATGCAGGCAGGAAAGGGAGGCAGGGAGAGCTGGATTGTGGTTTGTATCCACAGTGTTTGGGATTGAATTAAAGGTAGAAGAATGGAGAAAGAAGGATCCGAATGGAATCCTGGGGAAGGAGAGAGAGACAAATGGAGATAAGGAGGAAGAAAAGTAATCAGGAAAGAATGACAGCAGAAAGGAAGGAAGGATGAGAGCAAGGGAGACTGTGTGGGAGATAGAAGTAAGGAACCGTGAAAGCAGTGAGCGGTATGATGAAAAACAAACGATATTTCATGGGAAGCAAGGAAATTCATAAAAATACATTGTACATTTATAAAGCTGTGCTTTCATTGGACACTACTTAGTACATTCATATCAGATATTCAGTATTATTTACTTGACATAAAAAGCTTTAGTGTCACTTCAAATAGGGAAAAATGAAACAGTTTGTACTATAGAAAATATTATTCATCCGCTGCACAGGGTCATGAGATTTTCTAAGTGAACTTCTAAGGAAGGCTCAACATTATTCTTCTATGGAATGCAAGACTCGCATTGACAAGTAGACTGCCAGAGTGACAGAAAGAACACTGTTCCCTGAAACATCTCATGGGGATGCTCCACTCTGGATATTTCTATCCTCCAGATGACACCCTGATGAGGCCATCGGGCAGTGCCTTCAAGGAACACAGATGACTTGTTGATATTAGGAAGAGTTAGAGACAACCAAAGTCTGTCAAATAGACAGTAAGAAACTACAAAACCAAGAGACAAGTGTAATGACAGAATGCCTACAGACACAAAACCTGACCCACCAGGTCCCAAAAGAAGGGATGACATCTTGCCACTTTTTTCAAGCAGGAGTATAAACTTGCATCCAAATCACCATGTCACCTACCCAGCACTCACTGATCTGTGTAGGTCAGTGCATGTAACACAAACCAAACACCACTAGAGGATTTGTCAAAAGACTTATGCAAAAGTTGACCCGGGGAAAACTCTGGGTCACGGGGTCCCCATCACAGTCTTTGGGGTTGTTCACTAAATTCCCAAAGCCAGCCTAAAATAAAGTGACTCTAGTAAGAATTTTCTCTTCTCTTTTAAGGGAAATGATTTACATGGCATGTCTCAAGTTCGGTAAAGTTGGTCATTTACATGAAATTGTAGAAAATATGTCTGTGACTACCAAAAGTCAGGGACAGAAGAAATAAAACACAAAGTGACTTTATATATTGTAAAATTCAATGTGTACCAAGTTACAAAAAAGTCACACATATTTTTTATTCCAATAGTGGGTTTGTGAAATATTCTCGACCAGTGCAGGGAACCACAAGACAGGCACATCAAAGACCCAGAATGGCTACAAATCAAAGAAAGGTTGGACAAATGGGACTGCAGCAAACTGCAGAGCTTCTGCACGGCAAAGGTCATAGCTCGCAAGATAAACAGAAAGCCCACAGACTGGGAGAAGATCTTTACCGGACATTCAACAGACAAAGGCCTCATCTCTAAAATATATGCAGAACTAAAAAATTTGCCTTTTCCAAAACAAAACCACAAAGAACCAATAGCCCCCTCATCAAGTGGGCTAAAGACTTACAAAGAGACTTCTCTGATGAGGAAATGAGAATGGCCAAGAGACATATGAAAAAATGCTCTACATCACTGGCCATAAAAGAATTGCAAATCAAAACAACATTGAGATTCCATCTCACCCCAGTAAGAATGTCATATATCATGATAACTAGTCATAACAATTGTTGGAGGGGATGTGGCCAAAAGGGAACCCTACTTCATTGTTGGTGGGAATGTAAAATGGCTCAGCCACTCTGGCAAGCAGTATGGAGATTCCTCAGAAGGCTAAAAATAGAACTCCCCTATGACCCAGCAGCCCCACTTTTGGGTATCTATCCCAAAGACCACAAACAAAATCACAGTAATGTTCATTGCAGCACAATTTGTCATAGCGAGAATCTGGAATCAGCCCAGATGTCCCTCAGTCGACGAATGGATCAGGAAAATGTGGTACATATACACAATTTTATGCCTCTATGGAATTTTATTATGGAATTTTATACCTCTATCAGAAGGAATGACATTGTCTCATTTGTAAAGAAATGGAAGAACTTGGAAAAAATTATACTAAGTGAAGTGAGCCAGACTCAAAGAAACTTGGACTCTATGGTCTCCCTTATTGGGAATAATTAGTACAGGTTTAGGCAAGTCATAGCAGAGCATCACAAGGCCCAATAGCTATACCCTTATGAACACATAAGATGATGCTAAGTGAAATGAACTGTATGTTATGGAAACAGTTGTAACTACTTTCAACGTCCTATGTGTATCTGTAGCTTCTATTATTGATGATGTTCTTGTATCACCTTCCTGTGGTTGTACATACACTATCTCTGTAATCTTATCTGAGTATATTGGAAACCGTGTATACTGGTATTGGAAGTAGGAAATTGAATGGGAATACCAAATTTGAGAGACACAGGGTAAAAAAAAGACAAACAACTACAAAAGCAATACTTGCAAAACTGTTTGGTGTAAGTGAACTGAACACCTACGGGGGGGAAGGGAAAGGGGGAAGAGAGAGGGGGGAATGAGGGACAAGGTAACAAACTGTACAAGAAATGTATCCAGTGCCTAACATATGAAACTGTAACCTTTCTGTACATCAGTTTGACAAAAAAATTTTGAAAAAAATATTATATGGAACTCTATTTCTTTGTCTTGTATGGTGGGTAATGGACACCCAATAGTGTTTACACCAATGTTGGGATAAAGAAATGCCAACTGTGACTCATTTAATGTCATCTGCTTTTCCCTCCAGACCTCCCAATTTGTTTCATTTTGCAATCATATAATTGCAGCAAGTGATACTCTTAGAGTACATTATCAAAGATGGAACCATATGTAGTTTATATGTACAAATGGGCTGAGAAGCTGTATCTCCTATTTTATGTTTAAAAGCAAAACTCCATTATGATTTCTGTTGTTAATTCTTCCTGAAGTGAACTGGTTTGATGGGGATGACTTAAGAACCCTCTCATTCACTCCATCTTGAGTATTGCAATGTAAAATCAATGTAACAGTATGACTAGGCACGGGTTTTGTTTGATCCAATTATGTTGGAATTTACGCATACTGAATGGATACTTCAAAGGAGAAGATAGTCTTCTGTTGTAGACATTTAGTTTGGGATCCTACAAACATCTTTCTCAACAACCGCTTGCGAGCTATGAAGACACCATATTTAAAATCATCCCAAGGTACAGAAGAGGCTGAATCTCTTCTTCCTTTACAAGGGGACCTATATGTGCAGTGGGAAAAGTTGTTGATTCAGGAAATCAATTTGGAGATCATAAGAGTTCATGGTTGAAAAACATGGAGCTAAAATGAAAAAGGAAGTCTCAAGGGAAGGGTTCCTTGATTGGTTTAGTCTCCAAACATAATTGTACACACCTTGGTACTGGTGATCGCCTTGCAGTGTTAATGTTGGGACGTACATAATACATTATATTACTGGATCCATTCAATGAATATTAGCTTGGCCAAATTCCTCTTGGTCAGACAAGATTGTATACACAGTTGCCCCACAAACTAGTGGAAGAAAAGAGTCAATAATTTGATTCCTGTATAAATACTAGTAAAGGGACAGTTTATGCTAAAATCATGGGCCAATGGATAAAAATGCAAATATCTCCAAAGGCAAAATTTACAAAAACATTTGTGTAAACCAATACTACAACTTATATGGGGCACGAGACAAGGGAGTTGGAAGTCGGGGGTGACGGAGGAGGTAACATGATGAACTAGAAATATATTACTGACTTACATATGAACTTCTAATCCTTTGGTACATAACTCTGACAATAAAGGAAAAAATGAAATGAACAAAAAAAGAGGAAGTAGTTTGGCATGAAGTAGGTTATGGTCCTAATCTGACTCCGTTAGAATTAATGCTTTGACCGGATTAGATTCAGTCGAACAGAGAAACTGTACAGGGACTTGATGAGCATCACCCAACCCACAAGCTTATGCAGCTGTTTGGGAAGAGTTGAGAAAATTAAAAAAGATCTCAACCCACTGGGATATATATTAAGGAAGACTCAGATGGCTGAGACACTGAGGAAAAGTTATGTAATGAACCTACTAAAGGCAGATTGACCCATGTGGAGACAATTTTGGTATCAATTATAACCCTATTTTCACAACATCATCCAAATCAGTAAACTCCTGTAAAGGTAGAGAATTGTGGGCCCTGCCCAGAATCCTGGCGGACTTTGATGCTTTCCCACCCCAACTTATGCCTGATAGGGTCTCACAGCTACTACCATCTCAGCCTTTGCTGTTAAAGGTGCCTGGTCCCCCTACCCGTAAGCGTGGAACACTTCCTTGGCTCAGGATCAAGAAGGGAGGACATTTCTGGTTTTCCTTTATTCCCTGACAGGCAGGATGAAGGTAACAAAAGAGTTCATCAGGCTTTGACATTTAAACAAATAAGAGATCTAAACAAGAGATCAAATGGGAGGATGAAGGGAACAAAAGTGTTCATCAGGCTTTGACATTTAAACAAATAAGAGATCTAAAGTATTCTTGTGTTCAATATGGCCCTACAGTGACGTTCACTCAAGTTATTCTTATCTATTTATTTATTCATTGGCCAATCCTGGGTCTTCAACTCAGGGCCTGAGCACTGTCCCTGGCTTCTTTTTGCTCTAGGCTAGCACTCTGCTACTTGAGCCACAGCGCCACTTCTGGCCATTTTCTATATATGTGGTGCTGTGGTATAGAACCCAGGGCTTCATGTATATGAAGCAAGCACTCTTGCCACTAGGCCATATTCCCAGCATACTCAAGTCATTCTTGAAACCTTGGCTACTAAAACTTTATGCCCAAATTACCAAGCAGCTATCAGGCCTTCTAAGAAAAAAGGAGGAATAAATTACTATATTCAGCTTTGTGCAGACATGAGGCCATCCCTTGTGCAGGGCCTCACGCTGGCTGCAATGTTCCAAGGGCAGACTGTGACAGAGTTCGGTCACAGAGTCCTGTATGGGGAGAAGGCGACAGGGGCATCTATGTACTGCTGGGATTCCCAGCATCTGTTTGTCCTGCAGACAAATGGACCACTTAATGGCTCACTGACCTAATCAGAAAAGGAGAGCTATTACTGAAATTTGTCCCTGTTGTAAAAAAGGGAAGCATTGTGTTACAAATTGCTGAGCTACTTTGAATGACTCTGGTCGCCAGATTTCAATAAACTGGCAGAGGAGTCATCTCCTGGCCCCACAGAAAAAATTTGGGGCGGCTCCTTGCTTCCCCTGAACTCAAGCCTATCCCCAAACCACCTGCAGCAACAATCAGTTTCAAGTCTCCTCTGAGCAACAATAGGAATTGCGGGAATGGATCTCGGTTCCTTTACCTGCACAACACTGACTTCAGAAATGGGATTTCAGGCCCTTCCTATGTGAGTTCTTAGCCCCCTTCCAAGGGAATCGGTTGGCATATTTTATGGTCGCAGCAGCTCTGCACTGAGATGCATACGTATTCTTCCAGGGGTGATAGATCAGGATTCTAATGGAGAAATAAAAATCATGGCTTCAGTGCCTGCTAGTTTTATCTCTATCCCGGCAGCTCACTCTGGTTCCTTTAATTTTTGTCGGTGCCTCAGCTAACACAAACTCTAGGGGAGAAAGTAGTTTTTGGTCTTCTGACATTTTTTGGGTTCAAATCATAAAATGGGAAAGGCCCGGGAATGGCTTCTTGTCATATTTCCAGACATCAATATGTTGAGACTACCTCTTGGGCTGTAAAAACCCAATCTTCTCATGTCATTTCCATCCATTTATCTAAGTGGTTAGCAACATTGCCCATTAACCGCTGGTTGAATTATAGGTCTATGGAACATATAATAGGTTATATTCAAATGCAAATGACACACTAGCTGGGGCAACAAATGAGCCAATTCCTCCAGTACTGGTACCTAATAAAAAGAGATCAAAATACAAATGTGCTTAAATCTCAAAGTGCCCTTGGAGTATTCCAAACGATATGAAACTTTGGCAAGAAATGGGTGAACGATTGGCAATTTTCCTATTTCTATCCATTCCCTTCTAGGTTCCTTAGTTACTTCTAGCTTCATATAGCTCGCCTCTACAAACATGCATGTCTACCATAATGGTAATCAAGTTGTCCTCATCCTGGTTGTGGTGGGTAACCTATTTTAATCAGGAAGTGCAAAATGAACAAAATATATCTTAGACATAAGTATGTCCATTTTGGGACGAAAATATCCTTTCAAGATATTTGAAACGAACAGCATGAAAAGTGTAATTCGACAGCTGAATCTGTACGGGTTCAGTAAACTTCATCACCAATTTGATCGTTCTGCTTCTCTGCTTGACTTCTTGACTGAGGAAGAGGAAGGCTCGTCTTTAAGGAAGGTAATTTCAATTTTCTTTTCCCTTACATAGCTATGCATACCTCTCTTGGTACACCTGTTTCTTCTATCAATGAACTAGAGAAATACCAAAGCTCAAATTACTTTCAAATGTAACGGAAAGGGCTGGGAATATGGCCTATGGCAAGAGTGCTTGCCTCCTACACAAGAAGCTCTCAGTTCAATTCCCCAGCACCACATATATGTGGAAAACGGCTAGAAGGGTCGCTGTGGCTCAGGTGGCAGAGTGCTAGCCTTGAGCAGGAAGAAGACAGGGACGGTGCTTAGACCCTGAGTCCCAGGCCCAGGACTGGCCAAACAAAATGTAACGGAAAGAAAGGTTCAGTTCGTAAAGAACAAATTTTGACTGCACCATTAGAAATATCGCTAGCCAATTAGAATTATACCTTTGGACTGTGTACAAAACTACTTGACAGATTCTCTGTGTTCAACGTGGCAGAACCAATTGGTTCCGAACATTGTTGTATTTATCTGTTTCTCTTCTACTAAGCCCTGCATATAGTTAAAGTATTTATGCGTCAATTGACTCCTTTGCCATTGAGAGTAAATGGTAATTCATCTCCTTTGGCTAGGTTTGGCTCTGAGTCTCTCTGCTTCAAATGTCTCCAAGTAACTTTCTCCTTTTGTTTTAGTTTCTGTGCTACCAGAATCCAAATTTCAAACAAGGATATCCACAACTGTTAGCAAGAATAAGATGAAAAGTCAGGATTAAAAAGTTTTCTGTAACAAGTGAATCATTGCCTGTGCAGCTGGATGAACAAACGGAACCTGGGACATGAGGGTAATGCCAGTAATCCCAAAACAGATTTAGTCTCTGACATTAGTACTGAAGCAATCCTTTCAACATCACGAAGTTCACTGCTGTCTCATAGACCCCAGCCATCTGGCACGCACATGCTGGCAACTGCAGCACATTTACTCAAAAATGACAATCCTGTCAGAGATTCTTCCATCAGACATTCACACAAAATGTTTATGGATCAGGGAACCATGTCTAGTCATTTGACCACACTTCATGTGCTGTCAAACAATAGCTACCTCCAGGCACATGACTGCTTTGTGAATTTTGATAAAAGTTATAATTCTCAATATCAACAATCACATCGATTATCAAACGATAATTTCAGAGAGATGATGCCAACTTCAGCTATTCCAATGGGATATTCTTATTTTATGGCCTACGAATCGCCACATTCAAGCATGCTAGTGACAGCATCCAATCAACTGTGCTCCAATGCCACCACATGCAAAATATCTGCCGCAGCATTTTCAAAATATCATCATATAATAGCACCAGTTTACAAGGAACAGAAAGAGAGTAATATCCCAAGCCAGTGCCAGAGTTGGGAGGAAAATTAATTTCGATGTGTATTGTTATAATGAATAAAGACTCTGCCCAGCTTTATTCAAGCAATGAAGGGTCATTCAACTGTATTGTTTCTTATAGGCCAATAGCAAATAAAACTAAAATGTTGCTTTATTTCAACAGTGGGATGCGCTTCATCTCATGTTTTCAGACATCAATATGTTGAGACTACAACTTGGGCTGTAAAAACCCAAACTTCTCAAGGCATTTCCATGCATTTATCTAAGAGGTTAGCATCATTGCCAATTGACCATTAGTTCAAATTAAACTTTAGCATAAATAATGGGTTATATTCAAATGGAAATGACTCACTACCCGGGGCGACAAATGAGCTAGTTACTCCAGTCACACCTACCTTAGTGAAAGAGATCAACAAACAAACATGTGCTTCAATTTGAAACTGACCAAGACGTGTTCCAAAGGATATATGAAACTTAGGCAAACATGGTGAACAATTGGCCATTTTCCCATTTCTATCCATTCCCCTCAAGGAGCCTTGTTTACTTCCAGCTCCATTATTCATATAACTGGCATCTACATGCATGCATGTGTTGCATAATGATGACCAATTTGTCCTCATCCTGGTCGTCTTGGGTTACCAATATTAAACAGGAAGTGCATAATGACCAAAGCATATTAGACATGAGTATGTCCTTTTTGCCACATGGCAACAACATACTCTACAACAGAAACGTAGTAGCAAGTAGACACAGTGTTCCCAATGATGATGAAAAAAAGATTATAAAAAGAGAAGAGGTGATATACCAAAAATCCGGAGCTAAGGAAGGTACCAAGTAAGAAGGAAAGTTGTGGAACTAGAGAAAGGAGAGGGAAGCAATGAATAATATAAAGAAAAGGGATGGAGTGATGAAGCACAGGAAGACAAGAATTCAGGAAAGAAGAAAAGAGAGAAGGTAGCAAGGAGGGAAGGAATGCAGGCAGGCAAGGAGGCAGGGACAGATGGATTGTGGTTTGTATCGACAGTGTGAGGGATGGAGTTAAAGGTGGAAGTATGGAGAAAGAAGGACCCGAAAGGAATCCTGGGGAAGGAGAGAGTGACAAACAGAGATAAGGAGGGAAGAAAAGAAATCAGGAAGGAATGAAAGCAGAAAGGAAGGAAGGACGAGAACAAGGGAGACTGGGTGGGACATAGGAGTAAGGAACCATGAAAGCAGTGAGAGGGAAGATGAAAAGGAATTGATACTTCATTGGAAGCAAGGAAAATCATAAAAATACATTTTATATTTATAAAGCTGTGTTTTTACTTGGATACTACTTACTACATTGATATCAAATATTCAGTATCATTTGCTTGACATAAAAATCTGTAGTGTCAGTTCACATAGGTAAAAATGAAACTCAGTTTGTACTATAGAAAATGTTATTTATCTGCTGCACAGGGTCATGAGATTTCTAAGTGAATTTCTAAGTAAGGCTCAACAATATTCTTCTACGGAATGCAAGACTGGCATTGACAAGTTGACTGCCAGAGTGACAGAAAGAACACTGTGCCCTCTATCATCTCCTAAGGATGTTCCACTCTGGATATCTCTATGCTCCAGATGACACCCTGATGAGGCCATCTGGCAGTGCCTTCAAGAAACACAGATGACCTGTTGATATTAGGAAGAGTTATAGACAATCTAAGTCCCTGAAATAGACAGTAGGAAACAACAAAACCAAGAGACAAGTGTAATGACAGAATGCCTACCGAGACAAAACCTGACCCACGAGGTCCCAAAAGAAGGCATGACATCTTGCCTCTTTTTTCAAGCAGGGGTGTAAACTTGTGTCCAAGTCACCATGTCACCAACCCAGCACTCACTGACCATTTTAGGTCAGTGCATGAAACACAAACCAAACACCACTAGAGGATTTGTCAAAAGACTTATGCAAAAGTTGACGCTGGGAAATCTCTGGGTCACGTGGTCCCCATCACAGTCTTGGAGGGAGTTCCCTAAATTCCCAAAGCCAGCCTAAAATAAAGTGACTCTAGTAAGATTTTTCTCTCCTCTTGTAAGGGAAATGATTTATATGGGATATCTCAAGGTCAGTAAAGTTGGTCATTTACATGAAACGGTAGGAAATATGTCTGTGACTACTAAAAGTCAGGGACAGAGGAAATACAACACAAAGTGACTTTATATATTGTAAAATTCAATGTGTACCAAGTTACAAAAAAGTCACATATTTTTTCTTCCAATAGTGGTGTGTAAAATATTCTCGACCAGTGCAGGGAACCACAAGACAGGCACATCAATTAAAATTTACATGGAACTCTATTTCTTTGTCTCGTATGGTGGGTAATGGACACCCAATAGCGTTTACACCAATGTTGGGATAAGGAAATGCCAACTGTGACACATTTCATGTCCTCTGCTTTTCCCTCCAGCCCTCCCCATTTGCGTCATTTTGCAATAGTACAATTGCAGCCAGTGATACTCTTAGAGTCCATTATCAAGGATGGAACCATATGTGGTTGACATGTACAAATGGGGGAGAAGCTGTATCTCCTCTTTTCTGTCTAAAGGAAAACTCCATTATGATTTCTGGTGTTAATTTTTCCTATAGTGAACTGGTTTGATGGGGATGACATAATAACCCTCTCGTTCACTCCATCTTGAGTATTGCAAAGTAAAATCTAAGTAACAGTATGACAAGGCACTGGTTTTGTTTGATCCAATGATGTTGGAATGAAAGCACTACTAAATGGATACTTCAAAGGAGATGACTGTGTTCTGTTGTAGACATTTAGTTTGGGCTCCTAAAAATTTCTTTCTCAACAACCACTTGAGAGCTATGAAGACACCATACTTAAAATCATCCCTAGGTACAGAGAAGTCCTGAATCTCTCCTTCCTTTACAAGGGGACCTATATGTGCAGTGGGAAAAGCTGTTGATTTTAGGAAAACAATTTGGAGATCATAATAGATAGTTCATGGTTGAAAAATATGGAGCTAAAATGAAAAAGGAAATCTCAAGGGAAGGGTTCCTTGATTTGTTTACACAGTCTCCAAACATAATTGTACACACCTTGGGTACTGGTGATCCCCTTGCAGTGTTGTGGTTGGGAAGTACGTAATTCATTATATTACTGGAACCATTCAATAAATATTAGCTTGGCTAAATTCATCTTGGTCAGACAAACTTGTATATACAGTTGCCCCACAAATTAGTGAAAGAAAAGAGTAAATAATTTGATTCTTGTATAAACACTAGTAAAGTGACAGGTTATGCAGAAATCAAGGGCAAAAGGATAAAAGTACAAATGCCTCCAAAAGCAAAATTTACACAAACATTTGTGTAAACCAATTCTACAATTCTCAGGGGGAAAGAGACAAAGGAGTTGGGAGGGGGGTGTTGGAGGAGGAAAATGATGAACGAGATATATACTTACTGACTCACTTATGAACCTCTAATCCTTCGGGCCATCACTCTGACAATAACGGAAAAAATAAAATAAACAAGAACAAAAGAGGAAGTAGTGTGGCATGAAGTAGGTTATGGTCGTAATCTGAATCCGTTACAAATAATGCCATTGTAGACATGAACGGATTAGGTTCAAACAGTCGATCAGAGAAACTGAACAGGGACTTGATGAGCATCACCCAACCCCCAAGCTTATGCAGCTGTATGGGAAGAGCTGAGAAAATTAAAAAACATCTCAACCCACTGGGCTAGATAAAAGGAAGACTAAGATGGCTCAGACACTGAGGAAAAATTATGTAATGAGCCTAGTAAAGACAGATTGACCCATGTGGAGAAAATTTTGGAATCACAATATCATCCAAAACAGCAATCTCCTGTAAAGGGAGAGACTTGTGGGCTCTGCCCAGAATCCTGGCGGTCTTTGATCCTTTCCCACCACAACCTCCGCCTGATAGAATCTCACAGCTAGTACCATCTCAGCGTTGCTGGTAAAGGCTCCTGGCCCTCCTACCCGTAAGCGTGGCACACTTCCTTGGCTCAGGCTGCTCAAGAAGGGAGGACATTCCTGGTTTTCACTTATTCCCTGACAGGCAGGATGAAGATAACAAAAGGGTTCATCAGGCTTTGCCATTTCAACCAATAAGAGATCTAAAGAATGCTTGTGTTCAATATGGCCCTACAGTGCCATTTACTCAAGTCATTCTTATCTATTTATTTACTCATTGGCCAATCCTGTGTCTTCAACTTAGTGCCTGAGCACTGTCCCTGGCTTCTTTTTGCTCTAAGCTAGCACTATGCTACTTGAGCCACAGCGCCACTTCTGGCCAATTTCTATATATGTGTTGCTGGAGAATAGAACCCAGGGCTTCATGTATATGAGGCAAGCACACTTGCCAATAGGCCATATTCCCAGCACACTGAAGTCATTCTTGAAACCTTGGATACTAAAAGTTTATGCCCAAATAGCCAAGCAGCCGTCAGGCCTTCTAAGAATAAAGGAGGAATAAATGACTATATTCGACTTTGTGTAGACATTGGGCCATCCTATGTTCAGGGCCTCACGCTGGCTGCAGGGCTCCAAGGGCAGACTGTGACAGAGTACTTACACATGCACTGTATGGGGAGAAGGCGACGGGGACATCTATGTACTGCTGGGATTCCCGGCATCTGTTTTTCCTGAAGATAAATGGACCACTTAATGGCTCACTGACCTAATCAGAAAAGGAGAAGAACTATGAGTGAAATTTGTCCCCATTGTAAAAACGGGAAGCATTGTGTTACAAATTGCAGATCTACTTTGAATGACTGTGGCCACCAGATTTCAGTAAACTGACAGAGGAGCCAGCACCTGGCCCCACAAAAAATTTTCGGGCAGCTCCATCCTGCCCCCAACCTCAAGCCTATCCCCCAACAACCTGCAGCAACAATCAAGTTCAAGTCTCCTCTGAGCAACTTCCTCTGAGGAAGTTCAGGACTGGATCTCTGTTCTTCTACCTGCACAGTACTGACTTTGGAAATGGGATTTCAGGCCCTCCATACAGGAGTTCTTGGCCCTCTTCCAAGGGAATCTGTTGGCTAATTGTTAGGTTACAAATGCTCTGCACTGAGGCGCTTTTGTATTATTCCAGGAGTGATAGATCAGGACACTAATGGAGAAATAAAATCATGGCTTCAGTGCCGGCTAGTGTTGTCTCTATCCTGGCAGCTCATGCTGGTTCCTTTAATATTTGTCGGTGACTCAGCAACTACAAACACAAGGGGAGAAAGGAGTTTTTGGTCTTCCGACAATTTTTGGGTTCAAAACATAAAATGGGAATGGCCCGGGGATGGCTTCTTCTCATATTTTCAGACATCAATATGTTGAGACTACCTCTTGGGCTGTAAAAACCCAATCTTCTCAAGGCATTTCCATCCATTTATCTAAGAGGTTAGCAATATTGCCCATTGACCACTGGTTGAAATATAGGTCTAATGCACATATAATAGGTTATTTTCAAATGCAAATGACTCACAAGTTGGGGCCACAAATGAGCCAATTCCTCCAGTACTTGTACCTTAGTGAAAGAGATCAACAAACAAACATGTGCTTCAATCTTAATGTGACCTTGGGGTATTCCAAAGCCTATGAAACTTAGGCAAGTCATGGGTGAACGATTGGCAATTTCCCTATTTCTATCCAGTCCCTTCTAGGTACCTTGGTTACTTCTAGCTCCAGTGTTCATAAAGCTGGCCTCTACACATATGCATGTCTAGTACAATGATGATCAAGTTGTCCTTATCCTGGTTGTGGTGGGTAACCTATATAAAACAGGATGTGCACAATGACCAAAGTATATCTTAGACATGAGTATGTCCTCTTTGCGACATGGGAAAAGAGTGCTCCACAACAGATTAGTAGTAGCAAGTTGCCACAGTGTTCATAATGGTGAAGAAAAAAGGAGAAAAAAAAGATAAAAGGTAATGTACCATAAATCAAGAGCTAAGTAAGGTAAAAATAGGAAGGAAAGTTATGGAAGGTAAGAAAGAGAGGGAAGGAAGGAATGATAGAAAGAAAAGAGCGGGGTGATGAAGCCAAGGAAGACAGGAGGGAAGGTAGCAATGAGGGAAGGAATGTAGGCAGGGAAGGAGGCATGGAGAGGTGGATTGTGGTTTCTATGGACAGTGGGTGGGACAGAGTTAATGGAGGAAGTATGGAGGAAGAGGATCTGAAGGTAAGCCTGGGGAAGGAGAGAGATGAAGGGAGATAAGGAAGGAAGAAAAGGTAGCAGGAAGGAATGATTGCAGAAAGGAAGGAAAGATGAGAGCAAGGGAGACTTGGGTTGGAGATAGAAGCAAGGCAATATGAAAGCATTGACAGGTCAGATGAAAAAGAAAGGATATCTGGTGGGAAGCAAGGAAATTCATAAAAATTCATAGGGAATTAATAAAGCTGTGCTTCTACTTGGACACTACTTAGTACACTGATATCAGATATTCAATATAATTGATCTGACAAACAATGCTGTAGTGTCATTTCCAATAGGAAAAAATGAAACTCAGTTTCTACTATAGAAAATATTATTTTTGAGCTGCACCAGGTCATTAGGTTTCTAAGTGTATTTCTAAATAATTCACAAAAATATCTTCTATGGAATGCAAGACAGGCATTGACAAGTTGACTCCCAGAGTGACAGAAAGAACACTGTGCCCTGACACATCTCATGGTGATCCTCCCCTCTGGATATTTCTATCCACAAGAAGACACCCTGCTGAGACCAACTGGCAATGCCTTCAAGGAACACAGAAGACTTGCTTGATAATGGAAAGAGTTAGAGAAAATCTACCGCCCCCAAATAGACAGTAAGAAACAACAAAACCATGAGACAAGTTTAATGACAGTGCCCACAGAGACAAAACCTGACCCTCCAGTGACCAAAAGAAGGGATGAACTCTTGAACTTTTTCCAGTTAAGGGTGTATACTTGTGTCCAAGTCACCACATCACCTACCCAACACTCACTGACCTTTTTCAGTCAGTATGTGAAACACAAAGCACTAAATAGTAGAGGATTTTATAACAGACTTATGCAAAAGTTGAGTCTGGAAGAGTCTGGGTCACAGGTTCTCCATCTCAGTCTTGGGGATGTTCAATAAGTTCCCAAAGCCAACTTAAAATATCGTGACTCTAGTAAGAATTTTCTATTCTCTCTTAAGGAAAATGAGTTTTATGTGATGCCTCAAGGTCGGTAAAGATGGTCATTTAGATGAGTGGCGAGGTATTTGTCTGTTAGTACAAAATGTAAGGGACCTAAGAAAGAAAACTCAAAGTGATGCGGCAGCTCCCCTGCTAGTGACTGGTTGTAAAGAAAAGATGATATGGAAACTCACTTCACTGGAACAGAGCCATCTGTGAGCCCCGTATTACAACTTTCCTAATTTAAGTGAATCAGGTCAATATACATCATGAGGGGGCTCACCTACACCTCCCATTGGACAGGGTTGAATGACAGGAACAGCAAGAAAACAAGTGAGGGAAACAGAATCATATGAATTACAATAAGAAATGTAAAGGGGCCCTGAGGAGGAAATCTGTTGTTTATCACTTTCTACTTCGGGATGGGACCTGCAGGACTCAATAACCTATGTAGAGCTCCCACTGTGCTGCTGAACTGCCTAAATTAGCGTCTTTCTCTGAAGGATCATATATAGACGCCGAAGAATGTTTAAATTTTTTGTAACAGATCTGACAGGAAATTACTCAGGTATAATTTGAACTGTTACCTGCGGCCCACTTCGAGGTTTTGCCACCTCTTGAAGATTATAAATATTCATTGCTTTCCCCATATTAGCCACTAGTTCAGCAGCTGATGTTATGACAGCATTGTGAGAAAACATAAGGAGAGCTGCATGCTTTAAGGCCCAAATAGACCTAAATGGAGCTGGAACATTGTCACCACACCATATGCCATTTCTGCATTACTCTTTACTCGCTTCCAGGCTTCTAAGTCTAAAATCCTCCTCTAATCTTCTAAAATCGTTTCCTCTGGGAATAAAAGATTATACTCCCTTACCTCCTGCATGCACTCATGTTTTTCCGAATGCGAGATCATCGCCCATTTTCGTTTCAGAACCTCGTGGATAAGATTAGACAAAGAAGCACCTTAAGCTTGTCCCATATCCCCATAATGTTTTCAGTTCTTCTGGAGAGCTCGCTACACAGATTCACTATCTCTTGTGATTAAAAATGTCCCTTAGTGTCCCTTGAGGGTTCACAACTTAGTTTCCTTGATCTCCTTTTAATCAAATGCCATGTGCCACGTTGGGGTCAGATGTGGGACAAATGGTAACTGCAACAAAGAAAGGATATGGGGGACGTGGTTTTTTTAGAAGAAGGCATGTGCTTTATTTTTGGGATGTCAGGGGTTTATGGGGTTAGAGATCAATTAATCAGTCAATTGCAAGAACAATTCAGAAAAAATTGCCACTCTGTTCATATCATGGATATCACTACAACACCGGATCAGATTAGCAAAGATAAAACTCTAATCGGCGTCCCCAAAATTCAATTGACTTCACAATAGAATGCCTAAGATTGTGAAAGCATATCTCAGGAGTAGTTGGAGGAACAATACAATCCAAGAGTTTTCTAATCAGGGAAGGAGAATCTCATGACAAAGTGCTTAAGATTGGCCAACAAACAGAGGAAACCCTTAGGAGGAGTTTTCCTCAACTGGACCCCAGGAGTTCCAGAAAAGGGAGTCAGAAATCCTTGCTGAGGCTAAGTCTCCCTCTGTTCAATGGGATGTCATAGTTCCACTGTCTATGCTTTTGGATTTGGGAGATCTTGTTGAACTAGCGGAGTGAATGTGTATGTATTTCTGCTTGTTTTTGGTTGTGTGTAGGTGAGTTTTCTTGAACTGGACCCCAGGAGTTCCAGGAAAGGGTGTCAGAAATCCTTGCTGAGGCTAAGTCTCCCTCTGTTCAATGGGATGTCATAGTTCCACTATCTATGCATGTGGATTTGGGAGATCTTGTTGATCTAGGGGTGTGAATGTGTGTGTATTTCTGCTTGTTTGTGGTTGTGTGTAGGTGAGCTTTTAGGTAAAGGACCTGCAAATCATTACTTGTGGGGCACTCCCGCCCCAGGTGCTTTGTATCATTAATAGGCGATTCTACTCCTCCCCTTCCGCCGCCCTCCCACCCGTTTAAAAGTGCAGCCCTTTCTACCATTAAATGAGTCTTAGCATTGACTTGGTTCCCACACTGTCTGTTTGTCCGCTGAGGAAAGTAGGGCTGGGATAGAAGTCTGTCTGCCCTCTTTTCCTCTTCTTGGCTCATGAGGGAGGGGCGTTTTTTCCCAACTCTCCGCAGTACCCGAGAGCTTGGGAGACTAAACACCCCCACATTCACTCATGGCTGTCAAGTAGCTTCTACATTTCAACAGCAGTTCTTATTTCTGAGCCTGCTGTAACTGCGGAATTGTAATACTATGTCATTTTCAGTGCTCAGGACCTATCACAATGAAACCTAGGTTTTATTATATCCAAGAATCGCTTGTGGGGCTGGGGATATAGCCTAGTGGCAAGAGTGCCTGCCTCGGATACAGGAGGCCCTAGGTTCGATTCCCCAGTTCCACATACACAGAAAACAGCCAGAAGCGGCACTGTAGCTCAAGTGGCAGAATGCTAGCCGTGAGCGGGAAGAAGCCAGGGACAGTGCTCAGGCCTTGAGTCCAAGGCCCAGGACTGGCAAAAAATAAATAAATAAATAAATAAAAGAATGGCTTGCAGTTGCTATGGCGGGAATAGGACCCTATGTTTACACTTGCACTGCTTTTTACCTCAAGGCTTGGGGCTCATTATTCTGTATGCAGTATTGAAGAGTCCATTAGTAAATAGATGAGAAATGAAAATAAAATCATGCACATTATCTCACAGGTTTCCATCTGAAACAATTTTATTTCTTCACCTCTCTAAGTTAATTGAAATAGAAAAAAATGGCAGACAATTTCACAGAAGATGAGTTGCAGCATTGTAGGATATCTACAGTTTATCCATTTTATACTCGCATCCACTTGTGAGATGACAGCATCCAAGTATTGTGCTTTTATCTGTAGCTTCCCTTCCTGCAGATATAGTGTCACAGGCATTCCTTGTGCCAGTTTTAGCTCTTTCTGTGACATCATCCCCTACAGTGAAAATTGCCAACCCTAATAATGTCAGCAACTGAATTTTCAGGAATATTTTCATAATCATGTTTTCAGACAGGACTTGTACATTTTCCCTGTCATTATGAAACACTGACTAACATGCTCATTGTTGGAAGACTCATGTTAATATAACAGATCTGTCATCAACTTCCATCACATTTGGGAAGTGCAAGTACGCAGCCCTCGGCTCTGGACATTAAGCTAGAAACGCAAGAGGCAGTGAATGCCAAAAAATAACTTTTAGGCGTAGCAGAGTCTGACCAGCTGATTGATTCCCATGTCAATGTGCAGCATTCTATTGGACTCATAGGTACACACATTATCCACAGAGGAAAATTCATTCTCCAATTTAGGATAAAAGGATTTGCATCAGAGTTTCTAAGAAACCTTCTGACTGATTACCTAGCACATGGTAGGAGACCAAAGACGTTTTTGTGATGTCACAGAATGCTCATTATGGTCTAGCTGTGTGTTAGACCTACTTGAGCAGACATAGCTACCCTCTAGGACTCCTTAAGCTGCAGTGTACCCTACTCTGCAGATGGGATGAGGACTTGAACATGCAGGAAAATGACATGAAGGAACATTTTCAAATGTGCCTAATACGTTCCAACAGAGCTGTACAGGTTCAGAGACCTCCAACCTACCCTCCTGGTGGGAACCCTCACTCGCAGAGGAGGCGGCATTAAGGTCTGTGGTGGAGGAATTGGCTTTTCAAGCTTTGTGTCAGGCATCTTGGGTCCAAGGACTACCATCCCAGGATTGTGACTTGGAATCGGTTCCAGACCCTGATTTTCTTTCCCTGACTTTTCCCAGAAAGCTTTGGACAATAGTAGAAAGTGACAAATTCAAGTCAATTTGGTGGAGTGAGGAGGGAACTTCTGTTGTGATTAATGAAGATCTATTTAAAGAAGAAATTTTGGGACGAAAATATCCTTTCAAGATATTTGAAACGAACAGCATGAAAAGTGTAATTCGACAGCTGAATCTGTACGGGTTCAGTAAACTTCATCACCAATTTGATCGTTCTGCTTCTCTGCTTGACTTCTTGACTGAGGAAGAGGAAGGCTCGTCTTTAAGGAAGGTAATTTCAATTTTCTTTTCCCTTACATAGCTATGCATACCTCTCTTGGTACACCTGTTTCTTCTATCAGTGAACTAGAGAAATACCAAAGCTCAAATTACTTTCAAATGTAACGGAAAGGGCTGGGAATATGGCCTATGGCAAGAGTGCTTGCCTCCTACACAAGAAGCTCTCAGTTCAATTCCCCAGCACCACATATATGTGGAAAACGGCTAGAAGGGTCGCTGTGGCTCAGGTGGCAGAGTGCTAGCCTTGAGCGGGAAGAAGACAGGGACGGTGCTTAGACCCTGAGTCCCAGGCCCAGGACTGGCCAAACAAAATGTAACGGAAAGAAAGGTTCAGTTCGTAAATGAACAAATTTTGACTTCACCATTAGAATTTACAGAAATATCGCTAACCAATTACAATTATACCTTTGGACTGTGTACAAAACCACATAACAGATTCTCTGTGTTCAACGTGGCAGATCCAATTGGTTCAGAACATTGTTGTATTTATCTGTTTCTCTTCTACTAAGCCCTGCATATAGTTAAAGTATTTATGCGTCAATTGACTCCTTTGCCATTGAGAGTAAATGGTAATTCATCTCCTTTGGCTAGGTTTGGCTCTGAGTCTCTCTGCTTCAAATGTTCCAAGTAACTTTCTCCTTTTGTTTTAGTTTCTGTGCTACCAGAATCCAAATTTCAAACAAGGATGTCCTGAACTGTTAGCAAGAATAAGACGAAAAGTCAGGATTAAAAAGTTTTCTGTAACAAGTGAATCATTGCCTGTGCAGCTGGATAAACAACTGCACCTGGGACATGAGGGTAATGCCAGTAATCCCAAAACAGATTTAGTCTCTGACACTAGTACTGAAGGAATCCTTTCAACATCCCGAAGTTCACTGCTGTCTCATAGACCCCAGCCATCTGGCACGCACATGCTGGCAACTGCAGCACATTTACTCAAAAATGACAATCCTGTCAGAGATTCTTCCGTCAGACATTCACACAAAAAGTTTATGGATCAGGGAGCCATGTCTAGTCATTTGACCACACTTCATGTGCTGTCAAACAACAGCTACCTCCAGGCACATGACTGCTTTGTGAATTTTGATAAAAGTTATAATTCTCAATATCAAAAATCACATCGATTATCAAACGATAATTTCAGAGAGATGATGCCAACTTCAGCTATTCCAATTGGATATTCTTATTTTATGGCCTACGAATCGCCACATTCAAGCATGCTAGTGACAGCATCCAATCAACTGTGCTCCAATGCCACCACACGCGAAATATCTGCCGCAGCATTTTCAAAATATCATCATATAATAGCACCAGTTTACAAGGAACAGAAAGAGAGTAATATCCCAAGCCAGTGCCAGAGTTGGGAGGAAAATTAATTTCGATGTGTATTGTTATAATGAATAAAGACTCTGCCCAGCTTTATTCAAGCAATGAAGGGTCATTCAACTGTATTGTTTCTTATAGGCCAATAGCAAATAAAACTAAAATGTTGCTTTATTTCACAGTGGGATGCGCTTCATCTCATGTTTTCAGACATCAATATGTTGAGACTACCACTTGGGCTGTAAAAACCCAAACTTCTCAAGGCATTTCCATGCATTTATCTAAGAGGTTAGCATCATTGCCAATTGACCATTAGTTCAAATTAAACTATAGCATAAATAATGGGTTATATTCAAATGGAAATGACTCACTACCGGGGCGACAAATGAGCTAGTTACTCCAGTCACACCTACCTTAGTGAAAGAGATCAACAAACAAACATGTGCTTCAATTTGAAACTGACCAAGACGTGTTCCAAAGGATATATGAAACTTAGGCAAACATGGGTGAACAATTGGCCATTTTCCCATTTCTATCCATTCCCCTCAAGGAGCCTTGTTTACTTCCAGCTCACTATTCATATAACTGGCATCTACATGCATGCATGTGTTGCACAATGATGATCAATTTGTCCTCATCCTGGTCGTCTTGGGTTACCAATATTAAACAGCAAGTGCATAATGACCAAAGCATATTAGACATGAGTATGTCCTTTTTGCCACATGGCAACAGCATACTCTACAACAGAATCGTAGTAGCAAGTAGCCACAGTGTTCCCAATGATGATGAAAAAAAGATTAAAAAAAGATAAGAGGTGATATACCAAAAATCCGGAGCTAAGGAAGGTACCAAGTAAGAAGGAAAGTTGTGGAACTAGAGAAAGGAGAGGGAAGCAATGAATGATATAAAGAAAAGGGATGGAGTGATGAAGCACAGGAAGACAAGAATTCAGGAAATAAGACAGGAGAGAAGGTAGCAAGGAGGGAAGGAATGCAGGCAGGCAAGGAGGCAGGGACAGATGGATTGTGGTTTGTATCAACAGTGTGAGGGATGGAGTTATAGGTGGAAGTATGGAGAAAGAAGGATCCAAAAGGAATCCTGGGGAAGGAGAGAGTGACAAACAGAGATAAGGAGGGAAGAAAAGAAATCAGGAAGGAGTGAAACAGAAAGGAAGGAAAGATGAGAACAAGGGAGACTGGGTGGGACATAGGAGTAAGGAACCATGAAAGCAGTGAGAGGGAAGATGAAAAGGAATTGATACTTCATGGGAAGCAATGAAATTCATAAAAATACATTGTACATTTATAAAGATGTGTTTTTACTTGGACACTCCTTAGTACATTGATACCAAATATTCAGTATCGAAAGAAATATTAATTGCCCTACTGGAGCAATAACTTCCAAAGAGATAGAATAAGTAATCAACAGCCTTCCAAAAAAAAAAAAAAGGCGAGGCTCAGATGGATTCTCCAAGAATTCCATAAAAATCTTTAAGGACAAACTATTAGCAATACTCCTCAAGTTCCTTAGAAAAATGGAAACAAAGGGAGAAATCCCACAATAATTCTTTCAATCTAAACTAATATTCATGCTGAAGACATGCAATGACCCAACAAAAAAAAGACAATAACAGACCTGCCTCACATTTGAACACAGATGTAAAGCTCCTCAACAAAATATAAGCTAACAGAATCCTGAAGAAGATGAAACAAATTCTACACCATATTCAAATAGTTTACACCTCACAAACACAAGCGAATTTAACATTTACAAAGCTTTAAAAGTAATTCACTGCATTAACAGAGCTAAGACCAAGAATAATATCATCATCTCAGTCGATACCCAAAAAACGTTCGAGAAAAACACAATACCCATTCAAGTTATAAGCCCTGGAGTAAATAGATATAGAAGGAATATTATTTAAAACAATACAAGCCATATAAAACAGAACACCTACTGATATCATACTAATGAGGAGAAACTAAAAGCACTTCCCCTTAAAACAGCAACAAGACAAGGATGCCCACTCTCCTTATGTCTATTCATTATATTTCTGGCACAGAGCCCCACACTCTGTGTGCTTAAAGCACACAACAGCGACCATGGAGAAATCCTCCAGACAAGAGAAGACAGATGCAGATCGCAGGCTGAACACGGACTGGCTGAAATCGCAGAAAAAGCATGAGTACCCCACAGAAGTCATTCTCACTCATGCCCACAGATCAGCTTCCTTCTGAAAGCTAGCTCTCCCCCACTGCCACAGCAAAGTGCCATCTTTCACACAGGCATAGGTTCAGAACAGATTGGAACTAAAGTGGGCCTGGGGAAAGTGAGGACAAAGGGGCCATCTTTGAAGAGGTCAATGGACCCAGCTGTGAGAGCCAGCTCCACTTAGGAGAATGACCCCTGCTCAGGCAGAAGCCACTTCCTGGGCCACAGCTCACACACTTGGGTGAATTCAGCCAGAGGTGCCCCGCCCTGCCCACCAGAATTTCTAAAGTAAAATGGAAATGTTGAGCAGCTACTGGCAGCAAAGAACAACCAGATGGGAGAATAAACAGGTACTGTGACAGATAAGTGGTCCCAGCACAGAGGAAGCCCAATTCCAGCTGGAAACAGCTGAATTCCAAAGCAAGCTCTGCCCAATAAGGCGCCCAGATAAGGAGGTAAGAAACTCGCCCAAGCAAGGGACTCTCAGCCAGGTAAACCAGGCCAGAGACACCGCCTGCTGAGTCCACAGCCTATTCAAAGCCAGGCACTAAAGGCAGCAGCCACAATCCAGAGGACAGCAGCCATGGTTCCTAAGACTGTTCATGTCCCCCATCTATAGAGGACACCCAAGTACTACATGCAAGCTGTGCAAAGAACAAAGCCTTAGCATTTCACTAGCTGGGACCAGGATCAAAGCATATCCACCCCCTGCGAACTAAAAGCAAGTCAAACCAGCCAAGGAGAAAAATAGACGGCAGATCATCTCTAGGAACCCAGAGGCTGTAGAAAGCCCACCCAAACTATTTTTAAACATATTCTAAAACTTTTCTTTTGTTTTAATTTATGATACGTTGTGTTTTAGTTTTCTATTTTTGTTTGTTTTATCAGGTCTTTTGGTAGTTTTTCTGGGGGATTTTTGATAATATTTTCTCTTTTGTACCTTTGTCTTCCATTATTTTTTTTTGTTACTCTTCATTCCCTTTTTTCAAAATTACTTTCTTATGAATAACACCTTACTCTTTTCTGATAACTATCCATGTCTATCATTTTAACTCTGGTCTTAGTACTGGATCTACTCTTCTTCCCATTTCCATCTTACTTGAAGTAAACCAAAATCATCATCCCCTCATACATTTTACTCTATTCTCTTTACAACCTCTAATTAACACTCGTGATTTACTTCCAGGACCTCCAGATTCCATTGAACCTTGGTTATTGGATAGAGGGTATCCTGTTCAATCCGAGTGATTCCAAAGGGTTCATAGAGAAACTCAGTCAGTTTAAAAAGAACCTGATATAAAGGACAAATATTGCTCATAGGTTTGTAACAGTTACTAAGTAACTACTGAATACAGGGCTCAGGATTGGTTGTTAAATTGATATTGTATTCTTTAGGAACACCAAATCTAATTTTTTATACAGGTATACATGCTATCTGTATATAATTGTGAACTTCTAAGATTCACATAACAGTGCGTGGCAAGGTCTGCTTTGGGACTTATATTGTGCTCACAGGTGCTTCTAGATTGGCATCCACAATCCAAATGTTTAGAGGAAGCACAAGAAACACAACAAACAATGAAGACTTATCTCCCACTCAAAACAAAAAGGAAGCAGAGCAGTCAATCAAAGACAAAGAAAAGAACCTCAAAATGCTCTACAAAGTCTACTGATAAACATGTTAAATAAAAAGTTTGAAACAATACCTCAATCCTTCCATAAATTAACAAATTCAGGGCCTCGACAAACAAAAAGATAAATGAACTTCCAGAGTCAAAGGAAAAGATAGCTACTCAGCTAAAAGATTTGAGAGACAGCACTCAAACCAAATGAATTAATGAAAGAAGTCCATGCAGGACCTAAGAGATAATTATAGCAAGAACATGGAAATCATCAGGAAAGACCAGTCCGAAGGAAAAGAGATTCGAAATCAAGTAGCTAGCCAACATTCCTGACTAGATGAAACAGAGGATTGAATCTCAGGAGCTGAAGATTCCCTAGAATTTATGGAGAAAGATCAAACACAATACAAAAGGAATCCAATCAACATAACAGATTACTCCAGGAGGTCCAAGACACAATCAGGAAGCCCAATTTAAGGCTAATCAGTATTGAGGAAAACGTGGAGAAAGAAGTTAATGAAATAGGGCAACTTATTTAAGAAAACATTAGCCGAGTTCTTCAGAAATATTCAGAACGATAGGCCTATACAGAAACAAGAAGCAATTAGATACCAAACCGACCAGAGCAGAGTAGGGCATCCAATTGACACTCAACTAACCCAGACTTCTCAGCAAAGTCCATAAAAGCAAGAAGAGCCTGAAATAAGGTATGCCAAAAGCTAAATAAAAATTACTACCAACAAAGAATACTGGACCCAGCTAAAATCTCATTCATAGGGAAAGGTTTAATAAAAGTCTTCCACAGTAAAGAAAAACTGAAACAATATATCTCCACCAAACCAGCTTTAGAGAAAATCCTCAAAGATGTACTATCCATGGAAAATAATCAACATCCCAATACAGACAGAGAAATGAACCCTAAGTAGAAAACCAGAACATTAGATCAAGAATTGGGAAGACACTATTTTAAACATGATAGCTATAATGAAGGAAAAAATGGTCATCTCTCAATCCCAACTCTCAACATTAATGGACTTAATTCTCCAAACGACATAGGCTCATAAGTTGGATCAACAATCAGGATCCATCTTCCTGCTGCCTCCAAGAGACTCATCTATCCAGCTAAAGCAAACATCTTCTAAGAGTGAAAGGCTGGAATAAAACCTACAAGCAATCTGCAATCATAGCAGGCTGCAGTTACAATCCTAGTATCAGATAAAATTGACTTCAAATTAAAAATAGTAAGAAGACACAAAGAAGGTTACTACATACTAATAAACGGATCTCTCCTACAGGAGGATATAACCATCCTAAATATCTACACAACAAATACAGGAACACCCAACTTCATCATACAAACACTACTGACTGGAAAAACACTCACACACACACACACACACATTGATAGTTGGGGACTTTAAGACTCCACTGTCACCTGTGGACACATCAACACGCCAAAAACTGAACAAAGAAAACACAAATCTAAACAACTGCATAAACCAACTAAACTTAACCGACATCTACTGAATAGTCCATCCAGCAACACCAGAATAGACATTATTTCAGCAACACATGGGACATTATTCAAAATAGATCACATCTTAGGGAACAAAGAAAATCTGTACAAATTCAGGAGTATCAAAATCATTCTGTTTCTTCTCTCAGACAACAATGGAATATAAGTAGAGCTCAACTCAAACAGCCAACACAGAAAATACTACAATTCATGGAGACTAAACAACACAGTGCTGAACCATCAGTGGGTCATTGAAGAAATTGAAGCAGAAGTTCAAATATTTATGGAATTCAAACAAGATGAGTACACAAAATACCAGCTCTTTTGGGACACAGCAAAGGCTGTTCTCAGAGGAAAATTTATATCTCTCAGTGACTAAATGAACAAACAAACTTGAGAAATAGCAACTCAACAACTTAAGCAAGTCCATTAATCTCCTCGAAAGAGAACAACAATCTAAACCCCTTGTCAATAGACCGAAGCCAATAATTAAAATCAAATCAGAATTAAAAGAATTAGAGCCAAAAAAATTGAAAGAATCAACAAAACAGAGTGGGTTCTTTTAAAAAAATTAACAAGTTAGACAGACCCCTAGCAAAACTGACCAAAAAATGAAGGCAGCACACCCAAATAAAGAAGATTAGAGAAGAAACAGGTAACATCATCACAGAAACAACCACATTTCAGAACACAATAAAAGACTATTTTGCAAAAGTTTATGCTACAAATTTGAGAACCTGGAAGAAATGGACGATTTTCTAGAAAAAAATTATATCCACACACTCAAACATGAAGATTTAAAGCTTCTCAAAAGGCCCATATCCAGCATTGAAATAGAAAAAAACAATAAGTGATCTCTCATCCAAGAAAAGCTAAGGTCCGGACAGATGCACAGCAGAATTCTACAAGGCCTTTCAAAGCAGAATTCACTCCAATAATTCTCAAAATCTTCAAGGGAATGGAAAGAGAAAGTTCACTACCAGACACATTCAATGAATCCAGTATAACCCTCATTACAAAACCAGTCAGAGAATCATCATGGAAAAAGAACTACACACCAATTTCCCTGATGAACAGAGATGCAAAAATTCTCATCAAAATTCTGGCCAATAGACTTCAACAGCTCACTCAAAAAATCATACTCCATGATCAAACTAAATTCATCTCAGGCATGCAAAGTTGGTTCAATATACGCGTCAATTAACATAATCCACCAAAGCAAAGTTGGTTCAATACATGCAAGTGAATTAATGCAATCCACCACATCAAAGGGAGAAAGATAAAGAACCACATGATTTGATCTCTGGATGCGAAAACGGCATTTGATAAAATAAAGCATCCATTTATGATAAAAGCCCTGGAAAAATTGGGATTCCAGGGAACACTCCTGAATATAATATAGACAGTTTATGACAATCCCACAGCAAGCATAATTCTAAATTGTGAAAAGCTAGAGCCATTCGCCTTAAAATTAGAAGCAAGATAGGGATGTCTGCTCTCTCCCCTCCTTTTCAATATGGTTCTAGAACTCCTAGACAGAGCAATTAGGCAAGAAGAAAATATAAAGGGGATACAAATAGGGAAAGATGAAGTTAAACTTTCTCTCTTCACAGATGACCTGATCCTGTAACTAAAGAACACCATAGGCTGTACTCACAAGCTGCTAGAGCTGATCCAAAACGTTGGCAAAATTGCAGGATATAAAATAAACCCTAAAAAAGCAATGGTTTTCTATATGCTAATGATCTGAACCCCAAGGCTGGAATCAGGAAAGCAACTCCTTTTGCAATAGCCTCCAAAAATATGAAATACCTAGAAATAACCTTAACCAAGAAGTGAAAGATTTCTATGAGGAGAACTTTAAAATCCTGAAAAACGAAATTAAGACAGAACTAAGGAAATGGTATAACCTCCCATGCTCATGGATTGAGAGGATTAATATAATCAACATTGCAATGTTTCCACAGGCCATCTCCAAATTCAATGCAAGACCGATTAATATCCCAACACCATTTTTTAATGAAATAGAGGAAGCAATACAGAAATTCATATGAAACAATAAAAGACCCAGAATAGCAAAAACAACCCTAAGCAGAAAGAACAGTGCTGGAGGAATTACAATCCCCAACTTCAAGCTGTATTTTCAAGCTATAGTAATAAAAACAGCTTGGTATTGCCCTCAGATCAGGCCTGAAGACCAATGGAACGGAACTGAAGACACAGAAATGAACCCACATGCCAGGAGCGGAGCCAGCAGTTAATCTCACTTTGATCTCTGGCTGTGTTGCTATCACAAGGATATACTAAGTGAATGGACATTTGTTTACTAGTATCTCTGCCACTGGCTGGAATTGCTTTGCTATGTCTGCTTTGCTATGTAAGCTGTCGTACATTCCTACGTTAATCAACCTCATTCTGTCTTTACTGCCAATAAATGTTGCGAACTTCAAACCTCTTTTTGTTCTTGAATTTTAGCTACCCTATGCTATTCCCTGGTTCCAAAACTGTATGTAAGCTGGAAGTTCAGAATAAACTTGGCTGCAGTCTTGAGTTACAATCTTAAGTTGCAGACCTTCCGACCCCATCTTTGCCTCTTGTCTTTTTTCTCTTGTCTTGTATTTTTCCTTTTCTTAAATCCTCGACCCCCTTATTCAGGATTGCCTTTACACTGCCCGCTGGTTCCGGCAGAGTGGCGCCCGAACAGAGACCTGTACACTTGGAACGAGGGCAGAGGACCCCGCTAAGGTAAGGATGCCTGATCACTTGGGAAGGAGAGCGGGAGAGAGTGTATCGAGAAATTATGGAACTAAGTAAAGGCTGCATGCTATACGTGTAGGCCCCCCAATAAATGCTTCAAGCACAGGTAGTGAAAGTTGTCCAAAGTCACTTAAAATGTTTCTTTCACTTTATGGAGGAAGCATGACCCCAGTTCCTGGAGGAAGGAACCAATAACTGAGAAACTTGGCAGAAAATTGGAAAAAAGATTCAGGAACATTATGACGCCAATGGCCCTAAGAAAACCCCAGTGGATGCTATTATTCCTTGGTATCTGGTCCGAGATTGCGTAGATCCTAGACTGAAACAGAATAAATTCAATCAGTTGATTGGAGAGACTGAAAGGGACCTGATGAGTATTTCCCAGCTCCAGGAGCATATGCTGCTTCCTGGGAAGAGCTGAGAAAATTAATAAGACCTGAACCCACTGGGCTAGATATTAAGGAAGACTCAGATGGCTCAGACACTGAGGAGAAATTAGGCAACGAGCCTAGTAAAGATAGATTGAACTGTGTTGAGAATGTGATGGAATCAGTTATAACCATATTGTCATGGCTTCATCCAGAACAACAAACTCCTTGAAAGGTAGATACTGGTGAGCCCCCACCAAGAGTCCTGCAGATTTACAGCTCTCCTAGGTGCAGACTGCTCACAGAGGGGAGGGACCTGAGGGTAGGCAAATGCTAAAACCGCCGAGGTAACTTCTCCTGACCGAGTGCTCTACACTCATCCACCACGACAACGACAGATTTGAAACCCCAACCAGGGTGAGTGATGATTAGCGTGGAGCTTGGATTTTCCATAAAGCTACTGGGCTAGGTCAAGGGGATCAGCAATTGTGGGTATTTGGATTCAACTGATCTCTCGTTCAGCTCTGCTGGTCGCTCATCAAGTGGGGGACAGTCTAAAATGTTTCAGGAAAGCCCAATCTTACATATTTGGAAGATTGAGCCCAATCTTACATATTTGAAATATTTTGCAGGACTTACCTAACTTCTATGAGTGCTCAGGCAGATGAAGTTCTCTCTGTCTCATTCTCTGTCTGTCTCACTAAACTCTTCCTGCCTGCCTGTAACATAGGATGGACTGGTGCTAGCTTCCAAAGGTACCAACATTGGTTTAACATCTGCTTTGAAAGACTCAAAGAAAGGTTTTCTATTCTTGTTATTGTTGTTAAGTTTGGAGACTCAGTTAAATTCTGCTTGTTTGGCTAAATTCTAAGTTTCCTCTAGCATTGAACACATGGTCGACAATAGCATTGGTAGGGTTGGAAGTCCACACATCCCTCAGGTGACATGCATGCCAAATTCCTGGAGGCTGGGCAGGGACTTGGAGTCTCCAGCTCCTGGTAACCCTGCCCCTACTCTGAACTCTGTAACTGTGGCCTTGCATTTCAAAGGTGCCTTGCAATTCAAATGCTGGAAGATGAAAGAGTCTTGCTGTGAGGTTGCAGTCTATGTTCTGTTCATGTCCTGTCTCCCATAAGCTCCCCATGGTAGCTGAACTGGTTTCTCAAACTGTGGCTTCTCAGATAATCTCTAAAAATTGTGGTTTGCTGGAAAAGTCTTTTTTTGTTTACTATTTAACCACGTGGTTCTAAAATATAGGTAAAAGAACATCATTTGCCACAGAAATTCCAGAAAAATTACATGGCCAATTAAAGAACAATTCTAAGAGTGCCCCAAAGATTGTGCACATTGTGTATATGTCTGTATGTCTGTCTATATGTATCTGTTGGTAAAACTTAAAAACAAAACAAAAAACAGGTTTTAAACCCAAACTGATCATGTTTGGGTGCAAGCAAATGTGTCTGAGAAAATCTCCAAAAGACTCGAGTCAAGTGTACATGTAATCGTGACAATTCTTTGATATAGACTAAGATTTTGCTTCTCCATTTTTTTCTTTTTTTTCCTATGCTCTCACAAAATCTTTAAGATCAAGGGACCAGAGTCATTTTGGAACAGCTGTACAAATGTGACTATTAACCTAAATTTTCCTGACCCCAACTTAACATTTTGCTTTATGGGATGCAGGTTGACATGTGTGCTAGCTAAGTGGACCGTGGCAGTCTGTGGCTACAGAAAGCTGCCTCCACAGCTGGATCCCAAACTGCCTGGTTTGCTCAGGCCATCTAGGAGTCCTGTGAGGATTTTGACAGGCCCAGGCTGTCAAAGGCTACTACCCTGGCTCTGCCTGCCCCAAGATTAGAGTTGGGTTTATAGCAGGCCTATCATGACAGAGGTGCAACCGAGACTTATTCCAAGGTTAAAAGCATCAGAGTTATGTTTGGCGACCACAGGGTTACACTGGGGTAGCATTGGTGTCTTCTCCTTCCATGACTCACAGGCTGCTACAGAGAGCAGACTTGGTTAGTCTTCAATCTGTGTGGATTTTATGACTAGGAAGATGATTAAAGGCCCAAGCCTTCTAAAATCTGTTTAAAAATGTCTTTAACCAGTCTGTGTAGAAATTTACAGGCAACCAGCAGGAAATGTGACAGCCTGTCCAGAGGACTCTTTGAGATGCTACTACAACCATACCCAGATACAAGCATTCTCTCCTGCTGGCCTGGATGGAAGACACAGCCACTTCAGATCCACTGAAGCTAAGACTTTTATTGTTATTCATTTGTTTTCTCTTTCACCTGCCAGTAAGGTAAGGTTAAATAATATGATTTGATTTGATGGCACATGGATCTCATTCAGTCTGCGGATCTCTAAGTGTTACAAGAAAACTTTGGCAACTATTTGTTGGTCAACTCCTAACAACTTACAAGTAAACTCTACTCCTTTCTTTTGGTCTTCTGTTCCTTTAATTGGAAATAAAAAGGGCTTCTATGGCTAAGACTCCCTGGATTACAATACAAAGCCAGCCAAGGCAAAGAGAAATAAATATACCTCTTGGTAATATTTGAGGTCCTTATTAATTTACTAGTCAGAAATTACAGATTACGACTTCTCATTTGCGTACCTTGCATGCTTTTCAAAGTTTCTGGGAGATTTTAATTGGCTTCAAACTTATCTTAAATTATCCACAGCTGAATTAAAACCCTTATTTGATCTATTAAAAGGAGACCCTGACCCTACATCTCCCAGACAAATGACAATTGAAGCAGCTAAAGCCTTAAGCATAGTAAATTCTGCCATTTCTACCCAACATGTAAATTATATTGATTACTCAGCCCCTTGGGAAGCATATATCTTAACTACACCTCATTCTCCAACTGTGGTCCTCTGACAGTAGGGACATCTTCTATGGCTTTCCTTGCCTGCTACTCCCTCAAAAGTGTTAACTCTCCATTATAAATTGGTGGCCACCTTAATTCCATATGTGCCGTGTGGAATCGTGTAAGTATCTCGGATGAGATCCACAGGTTATTTATGTCCCCTATACTTTAAAACAGCCATAAAACACCAAATTTCTAAATTAAAAGGGGGGGGGGAATTATACCCCTTCCTCCTGTTAATATTCTTTCTCATGCTTTATTCGCAATAAATATTTTAAATTTGGACTGGAAAGGCCTTTCCACAGCACATCTGTTCTGGGAAAATAGAGAGAAAAGAGCTTTTGCCCAAGTTAAGTGGAAAGATCCTTTAACAGGTGCTTGGCACAGGCCCGATCCAATATTGACATGGGGTTGAGGACATGTTTGTGTTTTTTCACAGAATGAAAATGACACCCGCTGGCTACCTGAATGTTGTGTTTGGATTGTGGAAGCTCAACAGAATCATAAAAGCACTGACCCACTGGGCTTACATGCCAAATACACCGAATGTGCACCTTGTGACTTGTGAAGGAGCTGAGGTGTTCATCCATTTCAACAGATTAGCATATGGGACAGCTCCAGATCCTTTTGTCCAACACGCTAAAATGAGAGACTTTGCAGCTTCTGGCATTGGAACCCCTTTATGTTTTACAACTGATTCCAACAGTTATATTCCAGGCTGTACTGTAATGTAATCCATAAATAATAGAATTTGAATTCCTGATAACAATGAAGTATTTAATATACAAATGACTTCATTGCCTACTAGGTTCCATGTACATGCTAAATCTACATCGTCCTTTATGATACCTCACTGCATCAATTCTTCTCAAATTGTAGAATCCCCAGGAGAACGGCATACCATAAAGTGTAGCCATGAACATCCTTTTATAACCAATATTTCAGGAACTAATTCTCAGCTGATGGACTGGTCCGGAGCCAATCTCACCAACAAGTACAACCCAGGTCTGGGGTGGATGAATGGACACCCTCAACGTCATGTCTGGATGTTAGTGGCTGTCCTAAATAATATCTCCTGGCTCACTTCCTCTTCTTTAAAAAATAATATGAATTGTGTAACACTTCCTTATGCCATAATGTATGGACCTTTTAATATCTCTATAGGAGCCACGTATTTCAATGTTACTTGTACTAAGTGTTCTTTTACAAATTGCTTGTATGGTGGTCTTACTGATTCTGTAATTGTTATTAAGCAGCCTCCATTTGTCATGCTTCCTGTGAACATATGTGAAGCTCGTTATGAAGAAATAGGTATTCAAGTGTTAAAACATTTAAAAGAGCTCATGCACCATAGACGACTTATAGGGCTATTGATAGCAGGCATTGTAGCCTTTATTTCCTTGTGTACCTTTTCTACAGCAGCTACTGTGGCTTTAGCTCAAAGTGTGCAGCCAGCTCATTATGTTAATCTGCTTGCTCATAATACTATGCAAGCCCTGCACTTTCAAGGCAGGATTGATGATAAGGTAGAACAAAAATTAGAAGCATTGTATGAATCTGTGTTGTCTCTCAGAGAACAAATTCATGCTTTACAAACTTTGCAACTGGTGAGCTGTCATGCTGGGTTTGACTTTATCTGTGTCACCCTCCATAAATATAATGGGTCGAGCTATCCTTGGGAACAAGTTGTAGCACATCTTAATGGTGTTTGGCAACATAATAATTTGTCCTTAGATCACTTTCAACTCCCTAGGCAAATAGCTGGACTAGAACAAGCTCCGCCTCTGGACTCTGAAGTGGCAGAAACAGCAAAAGAACTGTTTGAACAACTTCAACAGTATATCCCTTCCTTGACTAATGTTAAGGAGCTGATAATGACATTGCTCGGCCCAGAGATACTTTTGCTGATGCTTTTTCTATGCCTTCCATGGATTGTATGCATATTGCAAAACTCTTTCATGAGGTTAACCTGCCAGCTGCATAAGGTCAAGCTCCAAGTGAATGATTTTTCCCCTGAGAGGAACCACAGTCAGAGAAGGGTACGAGGGGCTCTCAGTCTGACCAACCTATTACAGGGCCTTCAGCGTTGCTCTGAAAAAGATCCCGAGGACGGTTTAAGGCAGACTAGGTGACCCACCCAACCTAAAACAGGCGAGTTCACTTCTTTAATCAAAGATGGTGGACCCACACATCTATGCCTACTAAATCTTTGATAAAGGACCTGAAAAATAGGATGTAAGAAAGATTGCCTCTTTAACAAATGGTGCTGGCAAAACTGGGTAAACACAACCAACAAACGAACACTAGATCCATACATATCACCCTGCCCCAAAATCATTTCCAAATGGATCAAAGACCTCGAAATTAAAACAGATACCCTGAAAATTCTAAATGAAGTAGTAGGAGAAACACGTGGGCTCCTTGGCACGGGATGAAACTTCCCTAACCAAGACCCAGAAATGCTACAAATCATAGAAAGGATGCACAAATGGGAATGCATCAAACTGCAGAATTTATGCAGGGCAAAGGACATAGCTTGCAAGGTAACCAGAAAGCCTACAAATTGGATAAAGTTCTTTACCGGCCATAAAACGGACAACGGTCTCATATCCAATATATATTCAAAATTAAAAAAATTACATTCTGGCAACAAAAGTGCAAAGAAGCAATTGCCCCCTCAACAAGTGGGCTGAAGACTTAGAAAGAGACTTCTGTGATAAGAAAATGAGAATGGCCAAAAGGCATAGGAAAATTTGCCCTAAATCACTGGCCATAAAAGAAATGCAAATCAAAACAACATTGAGATTCCATCTCACACCTGTAAGAATGTCCTACTACAAGAAAACTAACAATAACAAATGTTGGAAGGGATATGGCTAAAAGGGAACCCTACTTCATTGTTGGTGGGAATGTAAACTGGTTGAGCCACTCTGGGAAGTGGTATGGAAATTCTTCAGAAGGGTAAGCAAAGAGCTCCCCTATGACCCAGCTGCCCCATTTTGGGGCATCTACCCAAAAGACCACAAACAAGAACACACTAAAGCCACCAGTACAATGTTCATCACAGCACAATTTGTCATAGCTAAAATATGGAACAAACCCAGATGCCCCTCAGGAAAATCACGATCAGGAAAATGTGGTACATATACACAAAGGAATTTTATGCCTCTATCAGAATGAATGAAATTGCCCCATTCGTAAGGAAATGGAAGGACTTGCAAAAAATTATACTAAGTGAAATCAGCCAGACGAAAAGCAATTTGGACTCTATGATCTTCCTTATAGGGAGTAATTACCACAGGTTTAGGCTAGTCACAGCGGAGGGTTACAAGAGCCCAGTAGTTATACCCTGATCAACACATAAGATGAAGCTCAGTAAAATAAACTTACAATATGCCATAGGAAACCATAGCTTCCATTGTTGATTATCCTCTTGTATCTCCTTCCTTTGGATGTACCTGCACTACCACTGTACCTTATCTGAGTACATTGGAAACTGTGTATACTGGTATTAGAACTAGGAAAGTGAAAGTGAATACTAAAATCGAGAGACACAGTATAAAAGGACAAACGACTGCAAAAGCAATGCTTTCCCAACTGGTGTAAACCAACTGAACACTCATGAGGGAGAGTGAAAGAGGGAGAGGGGAGAGGGGAAGGAGGGAGGAGGTAACAAACTGTACAAGAAATGTATCCAATGCCTAACGTATGAAGTTGTAGCCACTCTGTACATCATTTTGACAATAAAAATAAATTTAAAAAGCTAGTATTTTATTAGCAAGGTAAGACTTTCCATATAGCTCCTAGGAGAGAGATCATGTTGATTGTGATATTTAATTAAAATGCCAGTTTCATATTTCCTGTCTCTTGCCATAGTTATGAACAGCTATGTCTTCAGTGTCCTAGTACAATTTCTAGTATGGTAAACACATCAAATTCCTGGCTATAGTAGCCACTAACCTGATCATAATTCATAAATGACTAATGTTAAAATCCTACAGCTGTAAAAACTAGAAAATTTTATCTGTAAGTACTAATGAGTGGTGGAATCTCTTACCATTATCATGGAAAATAACATTCTGGCAATAAACACTTTTTATGCTAATTGATTTATTACCTAACACCTCTTAGAAGTTTTTCAGGTGAGATACATGTAACTGCAGTGATTCTGGCAAAATGGATACAACATAGGGATTTTAAATTGGTGGTACTAATATTTTCCTTATCCAACCATTACAAAATTCTAGTCACTAGATCTTACTTTCTACAAATGTGGCTTTCTCAAGTTTTTTTTTTTTTTTCTGATCCAACCCAAACAAGAGTGACTAGTCATTACATATAATCATATGAAGTCCAAAACATTTCTTCAGTTATATGTTTGTCTAATTTTACATGCAAAACAGACCAAGTGTGTAACACTCACATGTTCGATTAAAATATGTTCTGATTGGGAGGAACTATATTATAACATGGAGAGGGAAGACATTAAACTGATTGAATATTAGACAGTTAATAGTTTGATTAGTGAAGTTTTTACTGAGTAATCTCAATGAGAAAGAGGAAGAAAACAGCAAAACTTGGGTTAATCATGTCAAATATTAAGTTGAGAATGGAAGAGCTGTATTCAATGTGCATAAAAAATCTTCAGATATTTTGCTGCCTGAATTTCTCTACTCCAAACTTTTCATTTTACTGATAAGGAAACAGAGACCCAAAGAACCTAAGAAGTTTGGCTGAGGTTCAGCCAGTAGGTGGCAGAAACCCAATTCTGAAATTGGGTCTAAGGCAGTAGGAAGCAGAGCAGTATTAGAGATAGTTTCATGAAGCAACATCTTTCTGTCTCTCTTTGTATCTCTGTTTCTGTCTCTTTCTCTGACTCTCTCTGTCTCTCTTTCTCTCTCTCTCTGTTTCTTCCTATCCCCGCCCTTCTATATTACTCGGATTTGAGCTTCATCCTTGACAGACAAGTTCTTTCCCATTGAACCTATGCTTCTAACCGCTTTTCTGCTTAATTTTTCCTCAGGTCGCGTCTCATGTTCAGGCAGGCCTTGGACAGCAGCCCTCTTATCTGGAATAGCTGGAAACCCACAGGTGCACCATTTTAGCTAGCTCACTGATGGAGATGGTTTTTCAGTAACTTTTTCCTCAGGCCAGTCTCAAACTGCGATTCGATGGAGTCCTATCTCTCAACTGTGAATTGTACTTTTGTTGCTAATCTCAGATTTTTAATGTTGTAAGTTTGAAGTTTGTATTAATGACTTATTGTGTAAAATTTCTTTAGCATATATTAAGAAACTTCATGACCATGTAAGGACCATTTCTTATAAAAGTGATGTTCACTAAAATCAAATGAATTTATAACTGGGGATCCACAAAGGAAAATTATTTGGTGTTTATGTTCCTCTTACCCTTGACCATGCCTTTTCAATATGGTAATGCATCTCATACATGACTTCCCTAAATGAATCTTTTTAAGAGATTTCATACTTATATTTCTTTTCATGAAAGGGCTATATTATATAGTACAATCATGAATTTAGTATATGAGATATTACTGGCTACAATCCTGAATCCTGGGCTTCTCTGTGGATTATACTTAGAGAAAGTATGACGGAAATAATATGGATAATGTTCAAAAAGATGCCCAGATATTTTCAACAAACCAAGGCTTAGCACCATGACAACTAGATGATATATAGGCTGTAATTTTTTTTTTTTTTTTGGCCAGTCATGGGCCTTGGTATCAGGGCCTGAGCACTGTCCCTGGCTTCCTTTTGCTCAAGGCTAGAACTCTGAAACTTGAGCCACAGTGCCACATCTGGTCATTTTCTATATATATTGACTGGGGAATGGAACACAGGGCTTCATGTATAGGAGGCAAGCACTCTTGCCAATCGGCCATATTCCCAGCCCATGCTGCAATATTTTTAGAGTATTCTGATGAGCATAGAGAGCTTCTTATTTCTGAGAATTCACAAGAATGAGCAACACACACACACACACCTTATTATATGTACAACAGCATAGTTTGCAAAAAAAATTTAGCGGTAGTAGTGACTTTGTGCTTCCAAGGCAGGCATTCTACCCCATGAACCACAACCCTAGATTTTTTCAATTTTTCATGTTTCTCAAATATAATCAAATACTAGTGCATCCACTGGCCTGTACAGTTATCTTCCAGGTAATTCTTCCCATAAAGCTGTCAGGTGTCATAATGCTCAACTTTTTATTGATGGAGATTTAATGAATTTGTTTTTATAAAGGTGATGAACAGAGGGCTTACAGTTATGTAACTCAGGTACTGAGTTCTTTTCCTTTTGAACATTGTCACCTCCTCCCTCATTTTCCCACAGATGTTTTTCCACCTTCACCCTCACTGCAAGTTGTATACTTCATTTCCAACATAGTGTCTAGCGAGTATCACAGTGGAATTGATGCACTGCTTGTCCTTTGTTTCAGTAGCCATACAAATGACAAAGGTCTCAAATCTAAACTATACTTAGAACTAAAAAAATAACTAAGTCCACCCTACAAATCCTCAAAGAAATAACTATTCCATTAGTAAGTGGGCTGAAGACTTAAAGAGACACTTCTATGCAAAGTAAATAAAAATGGCCCACAGACACAGGAAGAAATGCCCATCTCTGGTCATAAATGAAATGCAAGTCAAAACTACGTTGAGATTCCACCTTCCCCCAGATAGAATGTCCACTGTCAATAAAACTAATAACAGGTACTGAAGGGGATTTAGCAAAAAGTTAAGACTGCTTCTGTTTGTAGAGTGTAAACTTGTAAACCACTCTGGAAAGCAATATGAAGGTTCCTCAAATTGTTAAATATAGAGCCCTATGACCCAAAGATTCCACTTCTGGGCATTTACCCAAAGGGTCACAAACAAGACCATACAAAAGCTACCAGCATAACTATGTTGCAGCATATTTACCATAGTTAAGAAAGGGCTGCAAGCCACAGGCTCCTCAGTAGATGAATGGATCAAGTAGTTGTGGTACATACACAAAATGGAATGCTATATTTCCATCAGAAGGAATGACATTGTTCCATTTGTAATGCAATGGAAAGACTTGGGAAAAATCAGACTAAGTGAAGGGTTCCAGACCTAAAGAATCATAGATTCAAACGTTACCTCATTAGTTATAATTAATATATGTTCTGGATAGTCCTAGCAGATGATCACAATAGCTCAATAGATATGTACCTATGATCTCACAAGACAATGCTAAGTGAATTGATCCTGAAGATATGGAAAAAAGAAGGATTTCTATGTTGTTTTTGATGTACTATGTGAAGTTATTTCTTTTTTTCCTTCGTTATATTTATTTGATATTGGCCCCCTGAGGAAAATATATGTTTGTCTGAATTAGGTAAGGGAAAGGGAAAAACAAAATGGTGAGAAAAAGAATAAAGATTGAACCAACCCAACAGTGAATTTTTGAAAATTAACCATACAAATACCTTGAGGAGACAGCAGTGGGCAGGGCAAGAGGGATATGGGAGAGGAAGAAAGGAGGGCATAGGATTGGGGATATGGCCTAGTGGCAAGAGTGCCTGCTTCATATACATGAGGCCCTGGGTTCGATTCCCCAACAGCACATATACAGAAAATGGACAGAAGTGGCGCTGTGGCTCAAGTGGCAGAGTGCTAGCCTTGAGCAAAAAGAAGCCAGGGACAGTGCTCAGGCCCTGAGTCCACCAACAGGATTGGCCAAAAGAAAAAAAAAGAAAAAAAAGAAAGGAGGGCATAAAATGAGGGAGGAGGTAATAAGTATAACAAGAAATGTACTCACTAACATGTGTAAGTAACTGTAACTCTTCTGTACATCATCTTGACAACAAAATTAAATAAAAAAGATCATAAACGTGAATCAATTTTTCTTCCAATACGGAAAACCCAGGCCAAGATTGATTCATCAGATAAATCTATGAAACATTTGAAGCTAGATAATATCAATACTACTCACAGTCTTCTGTGAAATAGATGCAGATAGAGAAATCCCAACACATATGATGAATCTAATATCAAGATCAGGCAAAAAAAACCGACAAGGACACAAAATAAAAAGAAAATGACAGGACAATCTCTCTTGTGAACAGAGGAAAAACTCCTCAACAAAACATTGGCTAACAGAATCCACAAAGAGATTTAAAAAACGATACAACATGGTCTTGTAGTTTTCACTTCACAGATGCAAAGCTAGTTTAAAATATGTACATGGATAAATACAATTCACCACATGAACAGAGCTAAGACAGAATCACATTGGTCTCTGAGTTAAAGCACAAAAAGCTTTTGATAAAACACAACACTCCTGCATGCAAAAAGGCAAGTATAGGCTGCAATTTTTGTTAGAATATTCTGATGAGCACAGACAGCTTCTTTATTTTTATTTTTTATTATTATTATTTTTTTTGGCCAGTCATGGGCCTTGGACTCAGGGCCTGAGCACTGTCCCTGGCTTCTTCCCGCTCAAGGCTAGCACTCTGCCACTTGAGCCACAGCGCCGCTTCTGGCCGTTTTCTGTATATGTGGTGCTGGGGAATCGAACCTAGGGCCTCGTGTATCCGAGGCAGGCACTCTTGCCACTAGGCTATAACCCCAGCCCACAGAGAGCTTCTTATTTCAGAGTATTCACAAGACAAAGCAAACACAAACTCACTCCTTATAAGTTCAACAACATAGTTTGCAAAAAAAAAAAAAAAAAGTAGCAGTATTGCTCAGGCCTTACTAATTCCCAGGCTGGCATTGTAACCCAAGAACCAAAAATCTAGCCTTTTCCAATTTTTGTAGTTTCTCAAATACAATCAGATACTAATGCATAGACTGGCCTGGACTGTTATCCTCCAGTTTATGATTCTTGTAAAGCTGACATTTGTCATTATGCTCAACTTTTTATTGATAATGATTTCATGATTATTTTTATAAATGTGATAAACAGAGGGCTTAGAGTTCAGTAACACAGGTAATTCGTTCATAACTTTTTGAACATTGTCACTTCCACCCTCAGTTTCTCTCTGTTTTTTTCCACCTTCACCCCACTGGAAGTTGCATACTTCATTTTCAACACAGTGTCTAGGGAGTATCACTGTTCTATTGATTTACTCCTTGTTTTTTGTCTCAGTATCCATACAACTGAAAAAGGCCTCATATCTAAAATATACTTGGAACTAAAAAAATTAAGTCCTCCCCATCAAATCCTGAAAAAAAACCTACCCCATTAGTAAGTGGGTTGAAGACTTAAAGACAGACTTCTCTGCAAAGGAAATGATATTGGCAAATAGACACAGGAAGAAATGAGCAAAATCTCTGGCCATAAAAGAAATGCAAATCAAACCTATGTTGTGATTCCACCTTCTCCCAGGTAGTATGTCCACTGTCAAGAAAAGTAATTACAGATGCTGAAATGTATTTGGCCAAAAGGGAACACTGCTTCACTCTTGGTGGTGCCTAAACATGTTCAACCACTCTGGAAAGCAATATGGAGGTGTCTCAAAAGGTAAAAAATAGAGGTCCCTATGACCCAACTATTCCACTTCTGGGCATTTACACAAAGGATCACAAACAGACCATACTAAAGCTACCAACATAACTATGATGCAGCATTGTTTACCATAGCTAAGATAGGGCTCTAAGCTACATGCTTCTCCGTAGATGAATGGATCAAGAAATTGTGGTGTATGCACACAATGGAATGCTATATTTCACCAGAAAGAATGACATTGTTCCATTTGTAATGCAATAGAAAGACGTGGGAAAAAATTCATACGACGTAAAGGGGGCCAGACTTAAGGAAACGTAGGTTCCATGGTTTCCCTCATTAGTAATAATTAGTATCTCTAGGATAGTCCTAAGAGATGATCCCAATAACTCAATAGATATGTACACATGATCACGCGAGATAATTCTAAGTGATTTGAACCTGAACATATGGAAAAAAGAGGATTTCTTTGATGTTTTTAATGTACTAAGCAAAATTATTTCTTTTTTCTTTCATTTGCCCCTGTTTTCACTGTATTTGATATTGGTACCAAGAGGATTGTATATATGGTTGTCTGAATTATGGAAGCGAAATGGAACATTAAAATGGGGAGAAAAAAGGATAAAGAGTGAACCAACACAACAGTGAAGGTGTTCAAAATTAACTGTACAACTAACTTGGGGGGTGGCAGTGGGCAGGGAAAGAGGGATAAGAGAGGAGGGAAGGTGGGCGTAAAATGAGGGAGAGGGTAATAAGTATAAAAAAATTGTACTCACTAACTTATGTGTGCAACTGTAACCCTGCTATACATCATCTTGCAAACAAAAAGAACTGAAAAGATCATGAAAAAAAGCAATCAATTTTTCTTCCAATCCTACAAACCCAGGCTAAGATTGATTCAAAAGATTATTCTATGAAGCATTTAAAATTAGATAATGTCAAGTCTACTCACTATCTTCTGTGAAATAGTTGCAGAGAGAGAAATCCTAAACACATACTAAGAAGCTAATATCAAAACCATCCAAAAGACCGTCAAAGACACAAAATATAAAGAAAATGACAGAGCAATCTATCTTATGAACACTGATGAAAAACTCCTCAACGAAATATTAGCTAACAGATTCCAGAAAGAGTTTAAAAATATCATACAACATGATGTTGTAGTCTTCAGTCCACAGATGCAAAGCAGTTTTAAATACCTACAGGGATAATAATATTCACCCCACTAACAGACCTAAGACCAAGAATCACATAGGTCTCTGAGTCAAAGCCCAAAAAAGCATTTGACAAAATACAACAGACTTTCATGCACAAAGCCCAGGAGAAATAGTATTAAAAAGAACATTCTATAAACAATAAAAGACATAAATGAAAGAGCAACTGCTAATACCATCCTAAATTTGTTAAAACTAAACACAATGCCATTACAATAAGGAACAGACAACGATGTCCACTCTTTCTAGTCTCATTTAATACACACCTGAAATCCCAAGCCATAGCAATAAAGTAACACGAGGATATCAAAGGGATCCACATAGTAAAGGAAGAAATCAAACTATCCCTATCCACAGATGACATAATCTTATAGCAGATGGAAAGAAGAAAGTCCAGTGTCAAACTCTTACATCTAATAGCCAAACACTTAGACCTAATAAACCATGTAGGTAGAGTTGCAGGATCCAACGTTAATAATAATAATAATAAAAAAACACGCTACCTACAAAGCACACAAAGAAAAAAGAAACAAACAACAACAAAACAGCAGCATTTCTGTATACCGTGGATATTACCAGGCAGAGAAGGAAATCATGGAAAAAATACTATTTGCAATATCTAAAAACAAGAAAAATAATACTTTGCAATTAAAATTATTGAAGATGTCAAAGACCAATTTAATGAAAATGATAAATCAAAGAGGCGACAAGATGTTATACAAACTCAATGCAATCACCATCAAAATTCCACACCACAATCTATACAGAATAGAGAAAAGAATCCAAATCTGCATATAAAGAAAAGAAAGACCTGGAATTCCCAAAGGAATTGTAGGCAAAAGAACCAGTGACAAAGATTTCACACTGCCAGACATCGAATATTATTACAAAACCATAATAACAAACACAGCCTCATACTGGCACAAAAACCCTGCCCAAGTTAAAAGAAATAGGGTACAAGACCCATGAATGAATTATTTTTTGTTGTTTGTTTGGTTCTGAGCCAGGACTGGGGCTTGGACTCAAGGACCAAGATCTCTCCCTGATGTTATTTAGCTCAAGACTATCATAGTTCTACTTGAGTCACAGCACCACATTTGGCCTTTTTTTTTTTTTCAAATTTTTATTATCAAACTAATGTACAGAGAGGTTACAGTTTCATACATTAGGCATTCAATACATTTCTTGTACTGTTTGTTACCTTGTCCCTCACACCCCTTCCTCCTCCCCTTTCCTTTCCCCCCTAATGTGTTCAGTTCGACGTCCGAAAGAGACAATAAAACACTAATTCACATATACATGTGTTCATATGTACATACTTTAATCATACTGTAAATAATGTTAAAGATAAGGAAACAAATTACTTCATTGTTGTCTATCTATGTAAGAAAAAGGAATCTTTACCAAACACAGAATTGACAGTGTCCATTGTTACAGTCTTGGACAACCCACTATTAGCAGATTCAGAAAGAAATGTCTGATTTAAATCAATAAAATTGTGATGACTAAAAGAAGAAGGTTTTTCTTTCCAATAACTCTTAATTGTGAACTATTTTATTTGAATGAATGCAGTTTTCATTGCAGGTCACTTGATAAGTTTTCTTCACAAATAGTGAGGCAAAAATGAGCAATTATCATTCTGTTGCTCACAATAAATCAATTCAGGTTTTCTTCAATATTTTACTGTCAGTGCCAAGAGCTATTGTTCAAATAAAGGAAATATAGGCACACTTTGTTATATGTTGATACTCATGCTGGTGTTTTCCCAATTGAATCTATTCAGAGTAAATATTTTCTTTCAATGTTCATATTATTCTGTAGTGTAAAATAAAACATCTTATATCCTACAGCATTTCATAGAGATTGTATGTCTCCACCTAAAATGATGCATACTAAGCAAAACTTTGTCATCAATAAGACAGCATTATAAAAAAAATTGTGATAGAATTTCAGTAGGACTTCCATATTTAGTCTGCTATCTTTAATTTCATTGTAACATAATCAAAATCTGTTTTTATGTGAACTCAAAATCTTTTATATATTCCAAAAGCAGTATTCCATGCCCTTACAGTAACGAAAACCATTAGGGTCAGATGTTGATATACTTGAGTAGAGAATCAGACAATTGTGCAACATATATGCTGCATGAAAGTCCATGCAGTTTGATACTTCAGTACTGGATTCTGAAGGGTTGAAAATAAAATGAGGCCAATAGAACTCACGATATTCTTTACCCACTGTTTCCTGAAATTGGGTTTGCTTAAGTATCTGTGTGTGGTATGATCAAATATTGCTTCTGCACTACATGGCAAGCGGGTCAGGATCCGCACAATTCCTGCTTCCAGATGCAGTAAATCTTGAGGCATATTTTTGAAATGCTCAATTTTTTGTTGACAGGAAAACATGGCTTGATCCTTCATTGTTTTATCTATCACCATGGACTGGCTGTATCTATATGTACTTCCATTTCTTTCTTCATGTCCCAATGTTCTCTCAATGATAACTTTCTGTGTTCTTGATTTTTTAATGGAATTTAATGTTCATATTTTCGGTAATTTCAGCCATCATCACTGGAATTTTTTCCTCCATTTGTATTTCATCGGTGTTGTTTTGGGATTGGTGAGTTGACTTGACCTTTCAAGAAAAAAGTAATGGTACTTTGCGTTTTAGCATCTTGGATGCTGAAGTTATGAAGGATTGATTTCCCTACACTTTCCTGTGCTGGATCATAGGTGGCAGCATTATTGAACAAGTGTATATCTGCATCAATAATTTCATAGCGTTTGCTTTTGGTCATATGTCCCCGAGCATTTCTTATTACTAGTATTCCCAATAATAGACATTCTTCTTGGGGCTATGTCGAATGTGAGGGTCATTTTGCTTTGCTTTTTTTTTTCTTTTTTCGCCTGTGGTATAGAGCATTCTTAATGTGTCTCTAGGCCGATCGCATTTCCTATTCAGACAGATTAAAATTGATTCATATTAAGTTTCTTAGCTTTATAATAGAAAATATAAACACAACAGAGATATTTTAAACGTTATGATTTTGCAATTCAGTTGAGCTTAAGGACTTCTGTTATGTGAAATTTAATTAGAAATACATTTCCCTAGCACCTAGCCATATCCCACAATTTACTATCATGAATATATAAAACATGACATTCCTTGAAAGAATAAAATGTTCTAATTTGGAATGCATTTTAACTCCTGGGACTTGACTTTTTATTAAGGCCAGTAGAAGGCTCCCGTCATTTTCCTTTGGTCACAATACATAAACTAAACACAAATGATCAAGGTTGACGTCGTGTAATGTACCTGGTTTAACATGTGAGATTGTTATCACAAGCAATCTCATTAACCTAAAGCAAGGAAACTAATTCTGACACACACACACTAATATTTAAACTCAATTTAGTAGGTTCCAGGATCTTGAAACATGTATTCAGTCAGACTTAGCCTTTAACTCTGCATATCAGGGAAAATCCCTGCAAAAATTACTCACAACCATGCATATACTAATTGTAAGCTCAGTGGACATGCTATAAAGACATAAAAAGGTTTCATATTAAGGCTAGATGTTGTGTGTGTGTGTGTGTATGTGTGTGATTATTCATTAAAATGTTGACAAAGTGTTGTGCAAAAGGGTACACATACATATGACAGTGCATACATTTCATGTGATATCATATACCCTTGATTTTTTTCCCTTCCCTAGATCAGGTAGGTATATATACAATACCTAGTATACCAAAATCCTCTACATTAACATGTAGCTTATGACAAAGGAAATAATCCTAGAACTTTAAATGTAATATCAACAATAGAATCCTCCTGAGTCCTCTTGGAGTTGTTTTACTTATTCTCATCTTTTACAGTCATATGTACTTAGCTGCTGAGCTATTGTTATCTACTGATAGGTCTATTCTAGACCGTTTTGTTTAGTACTTGTTAGGTTTTATATGCATAATGTAACGTCACTGAGGCAATCCTGTGGAAATACCATTTCAAAAGGATTTTCTTTTGCCGTCCTGGACTCTACTGTCCCCTCACCCATCGTAAGAGTCTTATAAAAGGAAACCTTGCCCCTTGGTTCTGTGTGTTCTACGCTTGTCTCACTCAACAATATTTGTTAAATTCTCATTATTTGCCTTAGAATAACATATTTTATCATTTGAAATTGCTGTGTAGTATTCCTTTGTGTATAGATATCCCATTTTGTGGATCCCTTCGCTTGTAGTGGGGCATCAGTGTTTTTTTCCATATTTTGGCTGTTGTAAATTGTGCCGCCATGCATATGTATGTCCAGATGTCTTTATGATATCCTGAGACATGTTGTTCAGAATAGATGTCGTGGAGTAATATGGCTGGGTCATAGGATATGTCTATACTGAGCATTTTGAGGAACCTCCATACAGTTCTTCAGAATGGATGTACTATTTGCACTCCAACTAATATTAAAGAAGAGTTCCTTTTTCCCAATATCCCTTCCAGCATTTCTTATTGCCCGAGTTCAGAGTGTACGGCATTCTAACTGAGTGAGACGTTATATCAGGGTTGTTTTTATTTGCATTTCCTTTACTGCCTGGGATGGTGAACATTTTCTTAAATGTTTCTTTGCCTTGTTTTATCTTTTCTATTGTAACATCTCTGTTTAGCTCCTTTGCCCATTTAATAATTCGTTTACTGCGTTCAGAGGTGGTTAGTTTCTTTATTTCTCTGTAGGTGACAGATATTTCGCTTTTTTCTGTTTCTTTGCTGGTGAGGATCCTTTCCCACATGATAGGCTGTCTTTGTAGTTTGGTTGGTATGTCTTTAGCTGTGCAGAAACTTTTTATTTTTTAGTATTCTCATTTGGTAATTCTCTCCACTATCTGTTGTGACCCTTACCTGTGCCTATAAGTTCTATTGTCCCTCCTCTGTTTTTCAGTATTTTAGAGGATTCAGGGGTGTTGTTGATGTTCAAAATACATTTTGAGTTTGCCCTGGTGCATGGTGATGGGCTAGGATCAACTTTGATTTTTTTCATGTGTCTGCCGAATTTTCCCCGCACGAGGAGTTGAAGAGTCTGTTAATACAATTATGTATCTGTAGCTCCTTTATTGAATATCAACTGACTGTAAGAATGCAGCTTTAGCTATCCTCTTCTGTGACTAGCCTAAACCTATGGTAATTAGTCCCTATGAGGGAGACCATAGTGTCCATGATTGTTTGGGTCTGGCTCACTTCACAGCATATTTTTTCAAATGCTTCCATTTCCTTAGGAATGGGGCGATGTCTTTCTGAATGAGGCATAAAATTCCATCCTGTATATGTACCACATTATCCTGAGGGGCATCTGGTTTGGTCCCAAATTTAGTATGACAAATTGTGCTGCGATGAACATTGTTGTGCTGGTGGCTTCTGTGTGTTCTTGTTTTGGGTCTTTTTGCAATACTTACAAAACTGTTTGGGGTAAAACACCTGAACAACTCATGGGGAAAGAATGAAATGGGGCGTGGAGAGGGGGAAAGGAGGGAGTAGTAAACAAACGAGACAACAAATGTATCCAATGCCTAAGGTACGAAAATGAAACCTATCTGGACATAATTTTGACAATAAATGAGAAAAAGGATTTTAAAAAATACAGCTTTATTTCTGGGTTTAGTATTCTATTCAGTTTTTCTTCAGGTTTTTCTTTATACCATACCACCTGTTTTTGTTACTATGGCTATATAATAGATCTTGACACGGCTCTTTCAAGAATAATGGAAGGAAGGCGAGAAGCCTCCCAAATTGGTAACATTGTGGATTCCACAAGAAATATTGCCAGAATAATCCAGGACATCCAAAACCTCAGAAACAAGTATTTCCAGAAACTCCCTCACTAAAGAATAAATACTTTAGGGAAATAGGTAGATTTTTACAGAAATATAAACTGTCCAACCTGAGGCAAGAACATATAAATCAATTAAATAACCACATGAATTATGAAGAGATACAGGAAGCAATGAAATTTCTTCTAATATATAAAAGGCAATCACCGCAGAATTCTATAAAACTTTCTAAGAGTGGGGAAAACACCAATATTCTCCTAGTTCACCCGTGAAATTGATTTAGAGTGAGAAACCCCAAACCTGTTTCTTCAAGCACATACCGTCACCAAACCAGGAAAAGACCCCCAAAAAAGATATTACAAACAAATCTCACTTACGAAGAAAGATTCACAACTGCTCTACAAAATATTGCCAAGCAGAATCCAAAAACAGATTTTATAAATCATGCATCATGGCCAACTAGCCTTCATTCCACACCTGGAAGCCTGCTATAGCAGATTCATAACTATTAATGCAATCCACCAAATTGACATAGGTAAGATGAAGAATCACATCATTCTCAGAGTGGCTGCTCCAAACCTTCAATGTAATAACAAAGCAATAAATTTTCAAAGCCCTGAAGAAAATAGGAATAGGAAGACCCTTTTTAAAACAATGAAAGCCATATATATTAGACCAACTGCGTAAGTCATACTAAACGGGAAGGACTAAAACCATTTTCTTGAAAACCAGGAACAAGACACGGATAATACCTCTCTCTTCTCCTATTTAATATATTTCTGGAATCCTTAGCCATAGCAAGAAAGCTCCAAATAGGGAGGATCCAAATAGGGAGAGAAAATGTCAAAATGTCCCGATTCGCTGATATTATGTTTTTATACCTGAAGGACCCAAATAAATCTCCTCCAAATTCCTAGACCTAACAAACCATTTTTCCAAATAGCAGATGGTAAATTTGCAACAGACAAATGTTATAACTTGCTAATATTATTCATATCCAGGGGATTCAAGAAATGATTCCCTCCAAAACCTAACGTACCTATCATAAATTTCGCATGGATCTAAAAAGAGATTACACTGAAGAGGAAATAAAAATATTGAAACACATAAACATAATCACCATCATTGGCAGTATCTGATATGCAAATAAAAACAACCCTGAGATAACTTGTTTCCAATGTCAGAATGAGTAATTACCTTAACTCAAGCAACAAGTGCTCGAGGGAATTCTGTGAAAGAGGAAAAATCTACTGCTCTGCTGCTAGGAATGTAAACTACTTCAACCACTCTCGAAAACTGTATGTAGATTCTTCAAAAGAACAGCCAAAGCACAGCTCATGATTCATTCTGAGCAACAGGATCCAGGATATGACTAGAAAACCTGCACTTCTGTAGGAGAATAATTTCTCCGAAGTGTGGAGTATTTAACCTCAGCACAGACATTCTGATGCTTATTACCAAACTAATACGCCTTTGGAGAAAATTCTCTATTAAAGAGTCTCCTGTGTTTGTTGGCCAAAGGATGACCCTTTGTCATGAGACTCTGCTCCACCCTCTGCCCTACGTAAAGAGCCTTCTTGGGAAGACTTGCTGTCCAGCTGCTCCAATGAAAGCTTTTCTCAATTAAGTGGGAAGTCAATAATCTATGATAATTACTCTTGAGGAAATAGTAGCTAGGTAATAGATTTCTGCCTTGACTGCTTTGATCCTTTGTTGTAGAGCTGACAAATTGTAGTATTGACAACTTCGTAGTAGCAACAACCTTTGAGATAGCAGCATCTGTTACAGTAGTGACATCCACAACTTTGGTGTTTATATGAATATACTTGTGCAATGATATTACTCTTGAAGTTGTGAATTGATTTCTAAACCGATATAAACCCTGGCCCTACTAAATAAAAGTATGCTTTGGACCACTCTCCTTTGCATAACCTGTGTCCTGACTACAGTTAGAAATACCCGGGTTCAGAGCTGGGAATATGGCCTAGTGGCAAGAGTGCTTGCGCACTACACATGAAGCTCTCGGTTCGATTCCCCAGCACCACATATATGGAAAACAGCCAGAAGTGGCGCTGTGGCTCAGGTCGCAGAGTGCTGGCCTTGAGCGGGAAGAAGCCAGGGATGGTGCTCAGGCCCTGAGTCCAAGGCCCAGGACTGGAAAAAAATAAAAAATACAAAAAAGAAATACCCGGGTCCAACAAGTGGGTTCCAGATCAAGGGACCTGATAACTGATCCTTAGGAGATTGCTGAACTGGTTTTTAGCTCTCTCTCGAGTGTGGGTGAAAGATATTTTGATGAAAGGAGATAAGGGAACTGAGTGGTGAGCTCCTAATAGATAAAATAATACAGGTTTATGGGTCAAGCTTAATCTACTCTTCTTTCTAATCTTATCGACCTTGTACTGAAACTTAACAGAACTATGGTCTTGTGTTCACAATTAGATGAGTGCATGCAGGTGGTAATGGAGTATAATCCTTATTTCCCGGAGCAAGGTTCTTTAGACTTAGGATTCTGGGAGGGAGTAAAGAATAATTTGTAAAAGGCATATCAGTTTGGTGACAAGGTTCCCGTTACATTTTGGTCTGTTTGGTCATTAAAATGAACAGTGCTAAATATCATGCTTGCGATGCTGTGGTAACATCAGCTACTGAACTGGAGGCAGATGTGGAGAAAGCTATGAAGGCTTATAGTTTGCCCAAGGAGGTAAAAATTCAAATTGGGCCGGAGTTAAAGAGATGGCTACACCTGAGCAATCTCTTGCCAGTTCTGATAGAGAAAAGGTAGAGCCAAAAGCTAAAGCTTTGGCCACTACCAATGTTTCTTCAGAAAATGAAGCCATTCTAAATAGCTCAGCAGGGCAGTCCGTGTGCTGAAAGGCTCTCCATATCTGCCAAGGACTTCAATGAGTATGAGTCTTATGAAGAAAAGAACTTTGCTGCAGCGCCTGCCTTTACTTTTCTCTTCTTCAGATTCTGACTCTGAGAACTTTGTTCCTCTCCCTCACTATCGACGGTTCCCCATTATTTGACCCCCTTCAGTCGATGGAGAAGCTCAGTCCCCTCATTATGAAAGTATCAATATGGCCCATTTCACTCAGCTGTGGAAAGCGGTAACTTTATATGCACCACAGGCGCTGAAGTTAGAGTTAAGGTTGACAAATGTTTCTGCTTATTAAAATTTGGCTCCTGAGGATTGGAAGATTAAGTGTAGGGCATTATTAAAACCTGAGCAACATCTACAATGGTTAATGTGGTATAATGATGTTGAGTCCGCCAAAACAGGTTAAAATGCTCAGTCCCTAAATGCTGTCCTTCACAGAATACAACATGCTATACGAACAGGCACTGGGGATTACAAGACCCCCCAGAATCAAGTAAATACCCCAAAGGAGATTGACCAGTGGCTGCAGGAGATATGTGTAGATGCATGGGGTTGGGTCCGTCACCACAGTGAAAAGGATGGTTCTTAGGCCTGCTTTATTCAAGGGGCCCAGGAACCCTACGTTGTCTTCATAGTGTGTCTTCAGAAAAACATCTATAGAAAAGAACAAGGCGCTTCTGTTCATGATCAATTAATTAAATTACTGGCAATTGAGAATACTAATGAAGATTGTCAGTCTGCTAATCTGCCTGTTAAGGAGATTGAGGATGTACTAGCATATGTCAAGGCTTGTCGGAACGTATTTTCAGGCATTCAAAAGATGAAGCTACTGGGACAAACTCTGGTTGCTAGTGTGAAAGTTCCTAAATCCAGGAAATTAAAATGTTTTGGCTGTGTGGACACGGGGATACTAAAATGAATTGTGTTAAAAGGAAACTGGCAAATACAAAGTCGCCTAGGAAATTCCCTGGCTGCAAACGTGGAGTACATTGGGCCCAAGAATTTTGATCTAAAATTGACATTGATCGAAATATGCTTCCCCTTTCATAGGGAGCAGCGCAGGGAGAAAGTACAAGGTGTTCAGGAAAGGGGGCAAAGGGCAAGCCTCATGGTCCCATTCCTATGAACGAGCCTTCCCCACCATCTTTTCGTTACAACCAGCCCCGAGTGGGAATGCCACAGTGGAACTTCCCTCAAGCCAAACCTTAACTTTCCTTGCTAATTTCCAGAATTATAACTTGCATACACGGGCCCTTGCCATGGGGGACTTGGGGCCTACTTTGGGGGCGTTCCAGTTTAATTGCTAAAGGGGTGTCAGTTGTATCAGGAATAACTGACTCTGACTACATAGGACATATTCAAATCCTTATTACCTCCCCTCTACCTTATGATATTAATTCTGGTGATCTTATTGCACAATTGATTTTCTTTGCTTACATGTCTATATGAACTTCTGCAAACCCTTGTCAAGGAGATTTTGGCAGTATGAAATATCAATATGTTTTCTGGATTTTAAATGAAGCATAAAAACCACCTTGTTATAATTTTTATATAGGAAAGAGACAATTTGAAGCATTGCTATCTACTGGCTATGACATCACAATAATCAGACAGACTGAATGGCCTCGGTTCAGGGTGACTCAAACTATCAAACATAGAATAAAAGGTGTCAGTAGTACACCAGTTTCAGTTATTAAACAGAGTGTTGAATATCAGGATATTACTGATGGTGAAGGTCAACGTTCCATTTTTAATCCATAATTTTTGTAAGTACCTATTAACGTAATTGTACTAGACCTCTTAGAACAGTGGGGAGAGCATTTAGTTTTCCCTTGATGTTCAGATGCATGTCTCTCTCAGTAAGATTTCTTGGCAGACAGATTGTCCAGATTGCAGTGAGCAAAGGCCCTTATCTAAGGAAAAGTTGGCGGCCTCAGTGCGACTTGTTGGAGATCAGTTAGCTTCAAATAATATTGAGGTTTCTATCTCTACCTGGAACTCTCCTATTTCTGTTGTTAAAAAGAAATCTCGCAAATGGAGATTGCTCATTGATTGAGGAGCTCTAAATGCAGCTATGATGCCTATGGATACTTTACAAGCTGGGTGCCGCAGTCATGTACGAATCCTGAAAATTGGCATATTATACTAATAGATTTGCGAGATTGTTTCTTTATTATTTTCTTACTTGATGAGGACCAATCATGCTTTTCTTTTACTTTAAGTCAGATTAATCTCCAAGGACCCCATAGAAGGTTTAAATGGAAATTATTGCCACCAGGCATGATAAACTCACCTACTATGTGTCAAACTTTTGTAGACAGAGCACTAGAACATATTAGGAAAATATTTGCTCAGGTTTCATGTATTCCTTATATGGATGACTTATTGTTTGCTGCACCAAAAAAAATATATTCCGTCCGACTTATTACAAATTTTGCCCTTCCACTTGCAAGAATATGGTTTACTAGTTGCCACTGATAAAATCTGGACAGAGGAGTCATTCAAGTATCTAGGGTATTTAGTTAAAAAACAAGCAATTATCCCCCAACTTATAAAAATTCGTAATGAAGAATTAAATACTCTTGATATTCAAAAGTTACTAGGGGACATTAATTGGCTTCATGCTTCCTTAGGAATTGCCACATATGCTTTGCATAATTTATTCCCCATTCTTCAAGTGGATTTGAATTTAAATAGCTCTTGTGTATTAACTAGTGAATAAAGTAAGGAATTACTTTTAGTAGAAAAAGCCCTGACTCAAAATTTCTTATCCCAGGTAGATTTATCTGTCTCTAATGGATTATTAAATCTACTTACATAGTCTACCCCACAGGGGAAATAAAACAGTATAACAAGACTTTGATATGTACCAGGCACACATTGTCTGAAATGTAAACCACATGTCTGGAGGTGATCAGTTTTATTATCATGCAAGGCTGTAAAAGGTGCCTGAAAATCAGTGGGCAAGACACCTACTTGATTATCATCCTCACACCTAAAGAACAATTCAAATTTTCATAACAAACCTCTGATCTCCTCCCTTTGTTATTGAATGGCTTTAATGGGGAAGTTTTATACCAATTACTTTCTAGCCCTTTAAGGCAATTATTTCAATAACATATTTATATTACTGATAATATTTGACTTTCTAAGCCCATTCTAAATGCTCCTAATATTTTTGAAAATAGTACTGAAAATAACAAATGTGCTTTTTGGACAGAAGGTAAATATCAAGTTTTCCTCACTCCCTGGCAATAGGCACACAAAATCAATCACAGGCCGTTATATATGCCTTACAGAATTTCTTAATACCTTCTGATTTAATCACTGAGTCTACCTATGCTGCACATGTTTTATGCAATATATATTCTGCTGTTATTCATCACATAACCCCCCAACTAGATTCACTATTTAAACAATTCAAAGCCAGTTATGCCAAAGACAGCATTCACTGTATGTCATTCATATTCTTGCTCATTCTCATTTGACAGGTCCTATGGCATGTGGTAATTTTCATGTAGATGCTTTAGTCTCTTTTATTTTGGCAAAAGAAGACCATGCAGCTCAGCATTCTAATGCAAGTCATTTACCTGTCTCATATAAAATTCCCTTTAGGGTTGGGATTATGGCCTAGTGGCAAGAATGCTTGCCTCATATACATGAAGCCATGGTTGATTCCCTAGCACCACATATATAGCAAATGGCCAGAAGTGGCACTGTGGGTCAAGTGGCAGAGTGCTAGCTAGCCTTGAACCCAAAAGAAGCCAGGGATGGTGCTCAGCTGGGCAGGCTGGGCCTCATCTGCCACGGTGGACCCCAGGAAGGTACCAGGGTGGATGGGACTCCGTGTGGGTCCCTAGTGAATTGAAGAAGGAGAATTTCCGGGGGGGTGGCCATTCTGTTGAGGATAGAGGATTTGCAGGATTCCTGCGGGGGTCTCCATTGCCGTCATCTCCATACTCCTGGGGTTTCCTTTCTCTGATTTTCTGCATGTTTCCAGAACTTTCCTTCCAGGTCCGAATGTGTCTTGCCATCCCACAGGCCATTAGACTTAGGATCATGGCAGTTTCCTTAGGGAACAAGGGGATGCAGCCCTATTGAGCGCACCTTGAGGGGGAGGCAGGTGAGGTGCGGGGCACCATCTTCCCCACCCATCCATGTCCATTCCCTGTGTCCCCCATTCCCCGTGTGTCCCCCGCAGACCCTCGGCCGCTGGTACAATGTCTTCACTGCCAGCCACGACCTGGAGGTGCTCAGTGACAACGAGCACCTGAGGTTCTACTCGCCCTACTTTCGTTGTTTCAACCTCAACTGCAATGCCATATCGCTGTACTTCCAGTTCAGGTAATGGCGTGCGGTGCCCAGGTGGAAAGGGACAGAGGCCTCCATTGCTCACTGGTGGCCTGAGCCTCGCATTGCATTGGCTAGGGGCAGGACTTCCTCCCCATAGGGATTCAGGAAGCTCAATACCTGGGCGCAGGACTTCCTTTCCTGTAGGGTCTCAGGCCTGCCCATCACCTGGGGCGGGAATACTCTTCTTGTTATAACTGACATTCACCCATCATCTGTGGGCGTGACTTCCATTCCTGAAGGGTCTCAGGCACGTCCATCACCTAGTGGTGGGATTTCCCTTCTTCTAGGAACTAAGGCACATCCATCACCTGGGGGCGGAACTTCCATTCTTGTAGGATCTCAGGCACGTCCATCACCTGGAGGAGGGACTTAACTTTGTCTGGGAAGTCAGGTATGTCTGACCCCATGAAGTGAGGTTGAGAAGTGAATTTCTTATCCCGGATTTTCCAACATGATGACAAGATGGTGCCCATTAATCACCCCCCAACCGCTACCTTGATAGTTTAGAACACAGGCAGAACAGAGGGCCACAGGCCAAGATGACCACCATCGGCTCCCTGAACTCTCTCCTCCGCCAGGTACATGGGGTACTGTAACCAACGTTACAAGGTGCTGGAAAAGCAACACGAGGGCCTCTACCAGACCACGGGTGAGTCCCCCAGTGTGGCCCTGGGCCATCTATTCCCTCAGGAATCTCAAAGGTATGAGGACCCTCATAGGTCAGGTGGAGGGAGGGCGGGCACAGGAAGCTCTGGCAGTTGACTGACAGATTCAGTGTCCTACAGGCCAAGGGCCCGGCCCTGGGGTTAGGTATTTGGGAATCCCATGGAAGATTTCCTTATCTTCCCTGCAAATGGTGGCGGGGGCTTCGTCCCTCCTCAGTTCCTCCAGCGAACATTCTACAAATTGTTGACGTGGGCGACAGCATGCTGCTCCTGGGCTACCACTACCGAAGCTCCAGCCACAACACCTACTCTGTCCTGGCACTGGGTAGGTTACGTCTCCCTCCCGCCCACCCACCCGGGAGGTTCTCGGTGGCATGAAGTGAAATTCAATAGAGTCTAACGGGCATCCATTCCCCTGGCTTCTCCTGGATTCCTAGGCCGAGAGTCCACGCTGAGTGAGGCAGACATGGAGAACTTCCAGAAGGTTCTGCAGCAGAAGGGAATCATGGCAGAACCCATGCGCTTCACTGGCAATGGTAAGGTTGCCCTGGGAGGCAGAGCTCTCACATTATGGAACCCAGGGCCCTGGGAGCTCCCCATTCCAAGTCTCTCACGGGTCCTGTAGTGGTACATGTGGCTGAGATTCAGTTTCCTTTTCCCTTCTCTCTTATAGACTTCTGCACAAGTAATTTCATGGTTAATACATGCATAGACGTAATATCCAGGGACTGATCTGTCTCGGGTGACTCAATGGCTGTCGGTGTCCAAGTGGAGAGGTTTCGAGCCGGATGCTGGGTACCCCATCCCGATTGGGCACCCACACCCTCCCCGTCGGCTTCCTCATATGCTCATTTCTAACTCCACCCAGGTGTGAAGGACCCGAGGAGTTCACCCCCACCTGCTCATCCTACAGGAAAAAGAATCAACATGCAAAGGAAATTGCCTCCCCCCTGAGATTGTGATTTCCTGATTTCCTATTGACCTGAGCATCCCGGCTCTTTCTCACTCCCCAACAATCAATCCATCAATCTATCCACTATCCACCCATCATCCCATCTATCCATTCTTCTTTCCATCTATCTATCTATCTATCTATCTATCTATCTATCTATCTATCCATTTGTCTGTCTGTCTACCTCTCTTTGTATGTCTATCTATCCATCGATCACGCCATTCATTTATCCCTCCATTTATCCATCCATGCACCCATCCACCCATCTATGCATCTGTTTATCTATCTATCTATCTATCTATCTATCTATCTATCTATCTATCTATCTATCTATCTATTTATCTATCTATGTGTCTGTCTGTCTGTCTGTCTCTGTGTCTGTTTGTCTATCTCCCTCTCTATCAATCTATCCCGCTATCTATTTACCCATCCATCCATCCACCCGTCCATCCATCTTTACATACATAGATACATCCATCCTTCCACCCATTTATCCAACCATCCTTCCAACTACCGATCCATCCACACATAGTTCCCTCCACTCATCTATCCATCTGTCCATCCATCTGTCCATCTATCTACCCACCAATCCATCCATCCTCCCATCCTTCCATTCATCAACCCATCCATCCGCCTTCCAAACATCCAGTCAGCCACCCACCCACACATCCATCCAACCTCCTACCTGCTCACCAATCCACCCACTCAACGGTATACCCTCCCTACCTATCTCCCTACATTCCTTTTTACCATCCTAAGTACCTACTTACCTACATTCTTATGTATTTATCCATCCATCAACCCATCACCCATCCTCAAATCCATTCATCTACACATCCATCCGTCTATCCACGCAATCCATCCACCCACGCACCCACCAATCCATCTTCCTTCTGACCCATCCAACCACACATTCAAGCACACATCCACCCACCCAGCCACCCAACCACACATCCACCCACCCACACACCAAATCTTCTATTCATCCAGGCAATACTCTAGTGATCCATCCATCCAGTTACCCATCCACCCACAAACCTGCAAATCAATCCACCCACCCACCAAAACACCTACTCATCCATCCAAGCACCCACCCATCCACCTATCCATCCATCCACTCACCAACCCTCACATCCACCCATTAACCCACCAACCCATCCACCATCATCCATCCATCCACCCACCGATTCATACTCCCTCCCACCCATCCAATCACCCACTCAACCACACATCCACCCACCCATCCATCCACCCTTCCACCAACTCTTTCTTCTGCTCATCTTTCCATTTGTCTGTCTCTCTGTCCCTCTGTTTTTCTGACTGTCTATCCCTCTATCTCTCTGTCTATTTATCAATGTCTCCATGTATCTATCCATCCACCAAGCAATCCATGCATCCACTCATCCACCCATCTATTTATCCATCTATTTATCCACCCATCGAAGTACATGCCTGTCTGGCTGTACTTCTGTCCCCCATCTGTCTGTCTGTCCATCTCTCTATCTGGGTGTCTGTGTTTCTATGAATTCACCTATCCATCAATCTCTCTATTCATCAATCTGCCCATCCTTCCAACCACCAACCTAGCTATCCTCCCATTCAGCCATCTATCCATCTATCTATTTGTCTAGCTAGCTGTCTGTCTGTCTATCTAACCACCTAACACTCTCTTTGTCTATCCACCAATCTATCCATCCCTCTACATATCTGTCCATCCATTTATCTATCTATCCATGTATCTATCTATCTGTCCTTCAATCTATCTACCATCTACCCATCCTACCATCTATCCATTCATCTCTCTAACCATCTGTCTGTCCATCTGTCTATGTATATCTCTGTTTGTTTACCTGTCCATCAATCACTCTATTCGACTATCCCTTCAACTATCCAGCCATGCATCTATCTATCTATCTATCTATCTATCTATCTATCTATCTATCTACCTATCTATCTACCTATCTATCTCTGTTTGTGTCTGTTTGTCTCTCTCTGTCTATCCACCTATCCCGCTATCCAGACATCTACTCATCCATCCATCCGACCAACCATCTTTACATACATAGATACATCCATTCTCCCAATCACTTATCCAATCATCTTTCCATCTACTGATCCATCCACACATCCATCCCTCCATCCAACCATCCATACATCCACAAATCCATCCATACATCCCTCTGTACATCTTTCTGCCCATCTCTCTACCCACCCATCCATCCACCCATCGAACCATCCACACATCCATTCATCCATCCAACCATCCACCCAGCCATTCATCCATTCAACCATCCATCCACCCTTTCAACCATCCATCTAGCCACCCACCCACACATCCATCCATCTTTGTACCTGCTCACCCACCTCCCTCCCTACCTACCTATGTTCCTTTCTACCATCCTAACTACCTAATTACCTACCTTCCTATGTATTTGTCCATCTATCCACCCATCCACACCTCCTCAAATCCACTCATCCATCTGTCCATCCACCCATCCATCCATCCTCCCATCCATTCATCTAACCATCCATCTGTCCACCCACCAATCCATCTATCCAACCACCCATCCATTCATCCTTCCATCCATCCATCCAACTGTCCATCCACCAATCCATCTATCCATCCATCCATCCTATGAATGAACCATCCATTCATCTAACTATCCACTCATCCATTCACCCATACATTCACCGACCCATCCACCCACCCACCCACCCACCCATCTACCCATCTACCTACCCATCCACCCACTGATCCATCTACCTAACATCCATCCACCCATTCACCCAGCCATCCACCTATGCTTCCATCCATAAAGTAGGAAAGTGAACTCCCATCTTCACACATCACCTGGCCGTGGAATCAATGACCAGTTCATCCACCCTCAAATCAGATTCCTGGAACTGGACGGCAGACGCGATCATTGAACTGGAAATCACTCTTCATTGCCCCTGTGATGTGACAGGATATACACAAATCAATGTCAGCAGGCCCAACTTCCTCTTGGCCAGCACGCCATGACTTCTTCCCTGCCAGGCCCTGCCCACAGCCTGGGAGATAAAACTTGGGTCGCAATCACAGCCTTCAACTTCCTGGGGAAAGAGAAGCCATGGGGAGAATGCAGGTTCTCGGGCTGGGCCTGGTGCTTGTGCTCAGCTGGGCAGTCTGGGCCACATCCACTCCGGTGGACCCCAGGAAGGTACCAGGATGGACAGGACTCCGGATGGGTCCCCATTTCATTGAAGAAGGAGCATTTCCGGATTGGTTGCCATTCTGCTGAGGATGGAGGATTTGTAGGAGGACTTGAGCTGTGGTCCCATTGCTGTCATCTCCTCACTCCTGGGTTTTTTTTCCTCTGGTTTCTGCATGTTTCCAGAATTTTCCTTCTAGGCCCGAATGTGTCCTGCCAGCCAATAGGCCCTTAGAGTTGGGATCAAGGCCGTCCTCTTAGAGAACTCAGGGATTTGGTCCTGTTGAGCTCACCTTGGGCGGGTGGTGGGTGAGGTGCGGGGCGCCATCTTCCCCACCTGTCCACGTCCATTCCCTGTGTCCCCCATTCCCCGTGTGTCCCCCCGCAGACCGTTGGCCCCTGGTACCACATCTTCACGGCCAGCAATGAACTGGACGAGATCCAGGACTACGATCATATGTGGCTCTATTCTCCCTTCTTTGATTGTATCTGCCTCTACTGCGATGCCATATCACTGGAGTTCGAGTACAGGTAATGGCGTGTGTTGCCCAGGTGGAAAGCGATGGAGGCCTCCCTTGCTCAGTGGTGGCCTGGGCCTTGCATTGCATTGTCTGGGGGTGGGATTTCCTGCCTATAGGGATTCAGGCATGTCCATCATCTGGAGTGAGACTTCCCTTCCTATAGTAACTGAGGCACGCCCATCCTCTGGGGGAGGGACTTCCATTCCCATAGGATCTCAGGCACGTCCATCACGTAGGGGAGGGACTTCCCTTCCTCTAGGACCTGAGGCAGGTCCATCCTCTGGGGTCGGGACTTAACTTTGTCTGGGAAGTCAGGTATGTCTGACGCTATGAAGTGAGGTGGAGAAGTGAATTTCTTTTCCCGGATTTTCCAACACGAAGACAAGATGGTGCCCATTAGACACCACCCCAACCCCTACCTTGATAGTTTAGGACACAGGCAGCACAGAGGGGCACAGGGCGAGCTGACCACCATCGGCTTCCTGCGCTCTCTCCTCCGCCAGGTACATGGGGTACTGTAGCCAATATTACAAGGTGCTGGAAAAGCAACACGAGGGCCTCTACCAGACCATGGGTGAGTCCCCCAGCGTGGCCCCAGGCCGTCTATTCCCTCAGGAATCTCAAAGGTACGAGGACCCTCATAGGTCGGGTGGAGGGAGGGTGGGCACAGGAATCTCTGGGTCCCGGGCACTTGACTGACAGATTCAGTGACCTATAGGCCGAGGGTCTGACCCTGCCACTAGGGATTCTGGATCTGTATCTTCCCTGCAATTGGTGGCGGGTGTTTCCTCCCAACTAAGTTCCACCAGAGAAGGTTCTAGAAGTTCTCGACGTGGGCGACAGCATGCTGCTCCTGGGTTCTGAATACAGAAGCTCGAGCAGCAACACCACCGCCGTCCTGGTGCTGGGTAGGTGAGGCCCCCCTGCCCCCAGCTCCCAGTGGCATCTTGTTAAAATTCCATGAAGTCTAACAGGCATCCATTCCCATGGCCTCTCCTGGATTCCTAGGCCGAGCGTCCACGCTGAGTGAGGATGACATGGAGAATCTGTTCCTGAATGTTCTCTGGCGGAAGGGAATCATGTCGGAACCCGTGCACTTCACTGGCGATGGTGAGGTCACACTGGGATGCAGATCTCACACACTATGGAACCCAGGGCCCTGGGAGCTTCCATTCCGAGTCTCTCATGGGTCCTGTAGTGGTACATGTGGCTTGGACTCAGTTTCCCTTTTCCCTTCTCTCTTACAGACATCTGCAGACATAACCGGGTGAGTAAGGAATAAATACATACAATATCCAGGAAATGATCTGTCTCAGGAGACTCGATACGAATGAAGAACATGCTGTTCAGAATTTTTTCCCTTTTATCTCTGTATTCAATTATGTCCTCACTTAGATGGTAATGATATTTCACTGTCCACCCTTTGACACATTTCCTGGAAAATTTGCAGAGAATATGTTTAAGTAATCAGAGTGTGTGGAGACTTAGGAATAAATGTGTCTTTTGTGATTGCAGATAAGAGTACACGTGTGCAAGAGGAATTTTAGTTTTCTGTGATCATTATAAATTTCATATTGCATTCAGTTAATCTTTGCAGATAAACTATACCTTGCATATTACAATAGGCAATATACTTGGTTATCCACTTTCCCAAAGAACAGCCAGTATTTTTACAGATTGAAGTTCTAAACGATTCTGAAAATTTCATTTTTGTTCTTTTAGAAACACACTAATTGCATTGTGAATTCAATTTATATAGAAATATACCTCCATAAAATAATTGTCTCCTTCGGTGGACAAATTTCATAAAGAACTTTGGTTGAGGACTCATGCTTCACTGTAATCTGTTTCAATGTTACAAGTGTAAAGATCAAATTGATATTTTGTGAAGTTAAAAATGCTTTTCCTCATATGTACCTGATTAGGTTACAAGATGGAAGACATAATACTGGCAGATGTGTAATGGAAGTCATCACAAGATCAAGTGGCAGGTGAGGAGATATCAGGGAGATTACCGTCAATGGGAAAAAGATCACCTGAATGTAAGTACAAATGTCCCCAGTGCAAGATATCATAATACCAGGTAGTCAGATGTGGTATTCCAATTTCAATCCAGAAGTATGATAGGATTTAAGAGATGTACAAAATGGCTAAATTACTCACATCATGAACTGAACATGAGGTAAATTATTCGTATCCCAATAATCCCAAATAGAGACAACAAGCCTGGTCCCTTCCTTTTGAAAACACCTTTATGGAAAACTGTGGATTTTAGTCTATTTGCAGAATTTGCTTTCCTTGTTGAGATTGGGGGAATTCTCTTTGCCTCTTTTCTTTTTCAGTACGTAGGTGACTATATACTTTGTTCCGATTAGAGATTTTCAAAACTATCCAATAAAACCACAGATACTCTAATTCCTCAGTCCCATGTGGCTTTTTTCAGATATTCTTTTGGAATAAGCATAGAACTATTGTAATGCCTCAGTCCCTCAGATTTAAGGAAGAAAATCACCTCTAGTCATCTGGACTTGTAAAACCCCTCATGTCCTTACCATTATGCTATGAAGCATTCACTTTTATACCGTTTCTTTTGGTTCATACAGGACACATTTGGAAAAAAGTAACTACAACCAATTAATACTTATTTCAATATACGATGGTAAATCCCAACATTCAGAAAGGTCCTGTTCTGTATCTAATAATTTTTTTTAGTATATTTGAAATGAAACCACCGGGAGTTTTAAATTTTCTTGGAAGAATATTGAGGTAATTCCTGAAGAATGTCATTTACCAACTAACTCTGATGCATGTGATTACATATATGTGCCACGTGGTCTAGGAAATTTTAATTAATTTGTAAATTTTCATGCTTTATTATGTAGCTCAAATAGTCCTGAATAAATCTGCCAAAATTCACCATATTAGACAAGTCTCACCTGAAAAATATGTGACAGGAAATGTGACATCAATTAAATTTTGTTGATTTCATTTGATGTAAATATGACATAAAGTTGGGTTAGAGGGATTCAGTCTATCCAGATGACTGAGCACTTTCTGGGAGAAAATTTCATTGCATAATTTCATTATCATTTTACATCACTGTGAATGCATGGCAACAATTTGATTCAAAATACAATTAATAAGGATTCGTACAGGTAAGGGGAAAGTATAATATTCATAGAATTTGAATTTTTTCACTAATTCTTATTTTAAAAATATATCTTCCGGGCTGGGAATATGACCTAGTGGCAAGAGCGCTTGCCTTCTACACATGAAGCTATCGGTTCTATTCCCCAGCACCACATATATAGAAAATGGCCAGAAGGGGCGCTGTGACTCAGGTGGCAGAGTGCTAGCCTTGAGCGGGAAGAAGCCAGAGATGGTGCTCAGGCCCTGTGTCCGAGGCCCAGGAATGGCCAAAAAATAAATAAATAAATAAATAAAAATATATATCTTCCAATGATATTGGAAAAAATTATACTAAGTAAAGTGAGTCAGACCCAAAGAAGCACGGTTTCCCAAACTGCTCATGTCCCCATGTACAGAGGAAGCCCTAGGCCTACCTGCAAGCTGGGTGAATCACAGAGAGCCAGGATTGCACCAACAGGGGAGAAGGGTCAGAACAGTTCCACCCCCTCTTAACTGAATTCAAGTCAAACCAGCCAATCAGGAATATACACTGAAGAACATCACAAGGAAAACAGAGACTGGGGAAAGACTACCCAAACAAGCAGGACTCCATTATTTTTTCTTCTCAAATATTTTTTAAACTTTAAAAAAAAGTTGTTTTTTTTATTTTTTCACTTCTGAAACATCCTTGATGTTTTTGTTTTCCATTTTTACCTGTTTGTTTTATCAAGTTTTTTTGTTGGTAGTAGTTTGGTTGTTCACTTTTCTGGTTTTTGTCCTATTTTTTTCTTTTTAAAATAATTTTTCTCTGTTTTTGCATCTGTCTTCCATTATTTTTACTTTATTTCTCTCTTTGCATTCTATTTCTTTAAAAATTACTTTCCTAAGAATAACACCTCCACTCTTTCTGCTAACTCTCCATTTTCTATCATTTTACCCTTGTTCTTTCTACTGATTCTACTCTTCACATTTCCACGTCACTGAAACTAAACAAAAATCACGTCCCCCCCCCCCCCAATATGTTTTACTCTATTCTCTTTACTACATCTAGCTTACACTCCTGACATACTGCCTGGACCTACAGGTTCCTTTGACTCATCGTTAATAGATAGAGGTTATCCCTGCTTAATCTGAGTGAAACAAATGGGTTCATAGAGAATGCCAGTCCTAAAAGAACTTAATATAAGAACAAGAATTGCTTATAGGGTTGTAACAGTAAATAAGTAACTTCTGAATACAGGGCCCAGGATCGGTTGTTATATTGAAATTGTAATCTTTAGGAACACCAAATCTAATTTTATAAACAGGTATACAAGGTATCTGTATATAATTGTGAACTTGTAATATTTATACAAGAGTGCTAGGTAAGGGCTGCGTTGGGTCTTAAACGGTGCTCACAGGTGCTGGTAGACTGGCATTCCCAATCCAAATGGGCAGAAGGAACACAAGAACGATGGCAGACATGGCAGCAGTGTACTCTACAACAGAATAGTAGTGGCAAGTAGCCACAGAGTTTATAATGATGATGAAAAAAAGATAAAATAAAATAAGATGTAATATACCATAAATCCGGAGCTAAGGAAGGTACCAAGTAAGAAGGTAAGTTGTGGAAGGAGAGAAAGGAGAGATGATGCCAACTTCTGCAATCCAAATGGATAATCTTATTCTATGGCCTATGAATCGCCACATTCAAGCATGCTACTGAGAGCATCCAATCAACTGTGCTCCAATTCCACCACACGCGAAACATGTGCCACAGCATGTTCAAAATTCCGTCATCAAATACCACCAGTTTACAACGAACAATAAGAGAGTAATATTCCAAGCCTATGCCAGATTTAGGAGTAAAATTAATTTCGATGTGTACTGGTATAATGAATACAGAACCTCCCCAGCTTTATTCAAGCAATGAAGTGTCATTCAACTCTGTATTGTTTTGTATTGGCCAATAGCAAATAAAACTAAAATGTTGCTTTATTTCAACAGTGGGATGCGCTTCATCTCATGTTTTCAGACATCAATATGTTGAGCTTTTGGGCTGTAAAAACCCAAACTTCTCAAGGCATTTCCATCCAATTATCTAAGACGTTAGCATCATTGCCAATAGACCACTAGTTCAAATAAAGGACTATAGCATAAATAATGGGTTATATTCAAATGGAAATGACTCACTACCCGAGGGACAAATGAGCCAGTTACTCCAGTCACACCTACCTTAGTGAAAGAGATCAACAAACAAACATGTGCTTCAATTTGAAACTGACCAAGAGGTATTGCAAATGATATGAAACTTAGGCAAACATGGGTGAACAATTGGCCATTTTCCCATTTCTATCCATTCCCCTCAAGGAGCCTTGTTTACTTCTAGCTCCAATATTCATATAACTGGCTTCTACTTACATGCATGTGTTGCACAATGATGATCAAGTTGTCCTCATCCTGGTCGTCTTGGGTAACCAATATTAAACAGGAAGTGCACAACGACCAAAGCATATTAGACATGAGTATGTCCTTTTTGCCACATGGCAACAGCGTACTGTACAACAGAATAGTAGTAGGAAGTGGCCACAGTGTTCATAATGATGATGGAAAAAAGATTAAAAAAGATAAGAGGTAATATACTCTAAATCCGGAGCTAAAGAAGGTAACATGTAAGAAGGAAAGTTGTTGAAGGAGAGAAAGGAGGTTGAAGCAATGAATAATATAAAGAAAAGGGATGGAGTGATGACGCACAGGAAGACAAGAAGACAGGAAGGAAGACAGGAGGGAAAGTATCAAGGAGGGAAGGAATGCAGGCAGGGAAGGAGGCAAGGACAGATGGATTGTGGTTTATATCCACAGTGTTTGGGATTGAATTAAAGGTAGAAGAATGGAGAAAGAAGGATCCGAATGGAATCCTGGGGAAGGAGAGAGAGACAAATGGAGATAAGGAGGAAGAAAAGTAATCAGGAAAGAATGACAGCAGAAAGGAAGGAAGGATGAGAGCAAGGGAGAATGTGTGGGAGATAGAAGTAAGGAACCAAGAAAGCAGTGAGAGGTATGATGAAAAACAAACGATATTTCATGGGAAGCAAGGAAATGCATAAAAATACATTGTACATTTATAAAGATGTGCTTTTATTGGACACTACTTAGAACATTGATATCAGATTTTCAGTATCATTTGCTTGACATAAAAATATGTAGTATCACTGCAAATAGGGTAAAATGAAACTCAATTTGTACTATAGAAAATATTATTCATCCACTGCACAGGGTCATGATATTTCTAAGTGAATTTCTAAGTAAGGCTCAACAATATTCTTCTACGGAATGCAAAATTGGCATTGACAAGTTGACTGCCAGAGTGACAGAAAGAACACTGTGCCCTGAAACATCTCATGGGGATGCTCCACTCTGGATATTTCTATCCTCCAGATGACACCCTGATGAGGCCATGTGGCAGTGCCTTCAAGGAACACAGATGACTTGTTGATATTTGGAAGAGTTAGAAACAATCAAAGTCCCTCTAAAAGACAGTAAGAAACTGCAAAACCAAGAGACAAGTGTAATGACAGAATGCCTACCGAGACAAAACCTGACCCACGAGGTCCCAAAAGAAGGGATGACATCTTGCCACTTTTTTCAAGCAGGGGTGTAAACTTGTGTCCAAGTCACCATGTCACCAACCCAGCACTCACTGACCTGCTTAAGTCAGTGCATGAAACACAAACCACACACCACTAGAGGATTGTCAAAAGACTTATGCAAAAGTTGACCCTGGGAAAACTCTGGGTCATGTGGTCCCCATCACAGTCTGGGGGATGTTCCCTAAATTCCCAAAGCCAGCCTAAAATAAAGTGATTTTAGTAAGAATTTTCTCTTTCCTTTTTTAAGGGAAATGATTTATATGAAATGTCTCAAGGTCGGTAAAGTTGGTCATTTACATGAAAGGGTAGGAAATATGTCTGTTACTACTAAAAGTCAGGGACAGAAGAAATACAACACAAAGTGACTTTATATAGTGTAAAATTCAATGTGTACCAAGTTACAAAAAAGTCACACTTATTTTTTTCTTCCAATAGTGGTGTGTAAAATATTCTCGACCAGTGCAGGGAACCACAAGACAGGCACATCAATTAAAATTTACATGGAACTCTATTTCTTTGTCTTCTATGGTGGGTAATGGACAACCAATAGGGTTTACATCACTGTTGGGATAAGGAAATGCCAACTGTGACTCATTTCATATCATCTGCTTTTTCCTCCAGCCCTCCCCATTTGCTTCATTTTGCAATAGTACAATTGCAGCAAGTGATACTCTTAGAGTCCATTATCAAGGATGGAACCATATGTGGTTTACATGTACAAATGGGCTGAGAAGCTATATCTCCTATTTTATGTTTAAAAGCAAAACCGCAGTATGTTTTCTGGTGTTACTTTTTCCTGAAGTGAACTGGTTTGATGGGGATGACATAAGAACCCTCTCCTTCACTCCATCTTGAGTATTGCAAAGTTAAATCTATGTAACAGTATGACTAGGCACTGGTTTTGTTTGATCCAATGATGTTGGAATTAAGGCACTACTAAATGGAAACTTCAAAGACGATGACTGTGTTCTGTTGTAGACATTTAGTTTGGGCTCCTAAAAATTTCTTTCTCAACAACCGCTTGAGAGCTATGAAGTCACCATACTTAAAATCATCCCTAGGTACAGAGGAGTCCTGAATCTCTCCTTCCTTTACAAGGGGACCTATATATGCAGTGGGAAAAGTTGTTGATTTTATGAAAACAATTTGGAGATTGTAATAGATAGTTCATGGTTAAAAAATATGGAGCTAAAATGGAAAAGGAAGTCTTAAGGGAAGGGTTCCTTGATTGGTTTAAATAGTCTCCAAACATAATTGTTCACATCTTGGGTACTGGTGATCCCCTTGCAATGTTGTGGTTGGCACGTACATCATAAATTATACTACTGGAACCATTCAATAAATATTAGCTTGGCTAAATTCCTCTCGGTCATACAAACTTGTATACACTGTTGCCCCACAAATTAGTGGAAGAAAAGAATCAATAATTTGATTCTTGTATAAACACTAGTAAACGGACAGGTTATGTTGAAATCAAGGGAAAAAGGATAAAAATACAAATGTCTCCAAAAGCAAAGTTTACAAAAACATTTGTGTAAACCAATTCTACAACTTATCATGGGAATGAGACAAGGGAGTTGGAAGTGGGGCGTGACAGTGGAGGTAACATGATGAACTAGAAATGTACTTACTGACTTACATATGAATCTCTAATCCTTTGGTACATCACTCTGACAATAAAGGAAAAAATAAAGTAAACAAGAAAAAAAGAGGAAGTAGTGTGGCATGAAGTAGGTTATGGTCCTAATCTAAATCCGTTAGAAATAATGTCATTTTAGACATGAACAGATTAGATTCAATCAGTCGATCAGAGAAACTGAACAGGGACTTGATGAGCATCACCCAACCCCCAAGCTTATGCAGCTGTTTGGGAAGAGTTGTGAAAAGTAAGAAAGATCTCAACCCACTGTGGTAGATATTAAGGAAGACTCAGATGGCTCAGACACTGAGGAAAACTTATGTAATGAGCCTGCTAAAGACAGATTGATCCATGTGGAGAAAATTTTGGAATCTATTACAGCCCTAGTTTCACAACATCATCCAAAACAGTAAACTCCTGTAATGGTAGAGAATTGTGGCCCTGCCCAGAATCCTGGCGGACTTTGATCCTTTCCCACCACAAACTACGCCTGATAGGGTCTCACAGCTAGTACCATCTCAGCCTGTGCTGTTAAAGGCGCCTGGCCCTCCTACCCGTAAGCGTGGCACACTTCCTTGGCTCAGGCTGCTCAAGAAGGGAGGACATTTCTGGTTTTCATTCATTCCCTGACAGGCAGGATAAAGATAACAAAAGAGTTCATCAGGCTTTGCCATTTAAACAAATAAGATATCTAAAGAATGCTTGTGTTCAATATGGCCCTACAGTGCCCTTTACTCAAGTCATTCTATTTGTTTATTTATTTATTGATTTGGCCAATCCTGGGTATTCAACTCAGGGCCTGAGCACTGTCCCTGGCTTCTTTTTGCTCTAGGATAGCACTCTGCTACTTAAGCCACAGCGCCATTTCTGGCCATTATCTATATATGTGGTGCTGGGGAATATAACCTAGGGATTCATGTATATTAGTCAAGCACTCTTGCCACTATGCCATATTCCCAGAACACTCAAGTCTTTGTTGAAACATTGGCTATGCCCAAATTGCCAAGCAGCCATCAGGCCTTCTAAGAACAAAGGAGAAATAAATGACTATATTCGGCTTTGTGCAGACATTGGGCCATCCTATGTTCAGGGCCTCACGCTGGCTGCAGGGCTCCAAGGGCAGACTGTGACAGAGTTCTTACACGTGCTCTGTATGGGGAGAAGGCGATGGGGACATCTATGCACTGCTTGGATTCCCGGCATCTGTTTTTCCTGCAGACAAATGGACCACTTAATGGCTCACTGCCCTAATCAGAAAAGGAGAGCTATGACTGAAATTTCTCCCTGTTGGAAAAACCGGAAGCATTGGGTTACAAATTGCAGATCTACTTTGAATGACTCTGGCAGCCAGATTTCAGTAAACTGGCAGAGGATCCAGCCCCTGGCCCAACAGAACAATATTGGGGAGCTCCTTCCTTCCTCCAAACTCAAGCCTATCCCAAAACAACCTGCAGCAACAATTAGTTTCAAGTCTCCTCTGAGCAACAACAGGAAGTGCAGGACTGGATCTCCTTTCCTCTACCTGCACAGTACTGACTTCGGCAATGGGATTTCAGGCCCTCTCTACAGGATTCCTTGGCCCCCTTCCAAGGGAATCTGTTGGCTTATTGTTAGGTTGCAGCTGCTCTGCACTGAGGGGCTTACGTATTATTCCAGGAGTGATAGATCAGGACTCTAATTGAGAAATAATAATCATGGCTTCAGTGCCTGCTAATGTTATCTCTATCCCGACAGCTCACTCTGGTCTCTTTAATTTTTGTCAGTGCCTAAGCTACTACAAACCATAGGGGAGAAAGGAGTTTTTGGTCTTCTGACATTTTTTGGGTTCAAAATATATAATGGGAATGGCTTCTTCTCATATTTTCAGACATCAATATGTTGAGACTACCTCTTGGGCTGTAAAAACCCAATCTTCTCGAGGCATTTCCATCAATTTATCTAAGAGTTTAGCAACATTGCCCATTGACCACTGGTTGAAATATAGGTCTATGGCATATATAATAGGTTATATTCAAATGCAAATGACTCACTAGCTGGGGCAGCAAAGGAGTCAATTCCTCCAGTACTGGTAACTTAGTGAAGGAGATCAACAAACAAATATGTGCCTCAATCTTAAAGTAACCTTGGGGTATTCCAAAGGATGTGTATATTGATAAGGAGAACGAATATTGTAAACTTTCCATATTGCTAAAGTTGTTATAGAAATTCACCTCAAACCCCATGAAAATCTAACTATATTATTTAATGAAATAGGAAAAGCAATCCAAAAATTCATATGAAATAGGAAGATCTAGAATAGCAAAAGTAATTGAAGGCAAAGAGACCACAAACAAAATCACAGTAATTCCACCAGCACAACAATGTACATCGCAGCACAATTTGTCTTAACTAGAATCTGGATCAAACCCTGATGCCCCTTAGTAGACGAATGGATCAGGAAAATGTGGTACATATTCACAATGGAATTTTATGCCTCTATCAGAAAGAATGGCATTGCTCCATTTGTAAGGAAATGGAAGGACTAGGAAAAAATTATACTATGTGAAGTTAGCCAGACCCAAAGAAACATGGACTCTATGGTCTTCCTTATTGGGAATAATTAGTACAGGTTTAGGAAAGTCATAGCAGAGCATCACAAGAGACCAATAGCTTTACCCTTATGAAGTCATAAGTTGATGCTAAGAGAAATGAACTGCATGTTATGGGAATGATTGTTATAACACTGTTGTGTCTACTTTCAACGTCCCATCTGTATCTGTAGCTTCTATTATCGATGATGTTCTTGTATTACCTTCCAGTGGTTGTACCTACACTATGTCTGTAATCTTATCTGAGTATTTTGGAAACTGTGTATACTGTTATTAGAAGTAGTAAATAGAAAGGGAATAACAAAATCGAGAGACACAGGGTAAAAAAATGACAAACAACTACAAAAGCAATACTTGAAAAACTGTTTGGTGAAAGTGAACTGAAAACCCAGCGGGGGGCAAGGGAAAGGGGGAGGAGGGAGAAGGGTATGAGGGACAGGGTAACAAACAGTACAAGAAATGTATACAATGCCTAACCTATGAAACTGTAACTTCTCTTTATAACAGTTTGATAATAAAAAATTTGAAAAAAAAAAAAGGAGCAGCACCAGAGGTATCAAAATGCCTCATTTCAAGCTCTATAACGAAAGCATTATTTAAAAAATACAACCTTCTATTGCCAAAAAAGAGATGCATGATGAATAGAATATGGCAGAACACCTTCAAAGAAACCAGAGACTTGCAGTCAGCTGATATTTGGCAAAGGAATGAGAGACATACAATGGAAAAATGTAGCATCGTCAATTATTGGGGATGGGAAAAAAGGATCACCACAGGAAAAAAAAAATCAAAGCTTCTCCTAGCATAATACCAGCACCGATGTCAACTCAAAAGGGATTAACATCTCAACATCAAATGTGAATCCTAGTAACAATAATAGAACAGAGTAGCAGAGACATCAGGTCTTCTAGGCCTAGGAAGGAACTTCCTGAACAGAGTCTGAGGCACACAACACATTGCTGAAAGATTGGAAATTGGGAGATTAAAATAAAAATGTTCTGCACAGCTAAGGACAAGGTTACAAAACCAGACAGACAGCCAAGCAATGTAATAGACAAATATTATAACAGGTTAATGTGTCTCACATACAGGTGACCCAAGAAACTAATCCCTCCTAAATCCAACAAATCAATCATGAAGTTCGCCATTGATCTGAAAACAGACTTCACAGAAGAAGTAAAAATGGTAAATAATCACAAAATCATAAAACCATCATTGGAAGTAAATTATAGGTAAATAAAACAACACTGAAATAACTTCTTCCCCAAGTCAGAATGAGATATATTCTGAACTCAAGCAACATCAAGTGCTGGAGGTGATTCCCTGAAAGAGAAAATGTACTGAACTGTTGTGGGAATGTAAACTACTGCAACCACTCTTGAAAAGAGTATGGAGTATCTTGAAAAGAACACCCAAGGCATAGCACATGTCCCATTCTGAACAACAGGATCCAGGATATGACGAGAAAACCTGCACATCCACGTTTATGTTGCACACTTCAGAAGAGCCAAGAAATGGAAACAAATCCAATGTCCCACTAAAGAAGATTGGATCCACGCAAATGGTATCTCTATAGAAGGGAATCCTACACAATGATTAGAAAACATTTGTAAAAAGGTATTCATTGGGACACAAGCCTGGAACACAGAATGGAGCATTGGCTGGCTGAAATGTGTATGTTAGAAATAAGTAACACAGGCATGATAAAGAAAGCACGACTCAGGTACCAATTAACGGGGAGACAAGGGACATGCTTGAGAGAAAGGTATCCAAAAGTGACACAAAAACACTAATGTTTATGTACATAAATTCAGATGCATATCTATATAATACCCAATCTGCCAGGAATTGCTTTACAATTAGTAAAGCAGTGGAGACAAGATTGACAATAGACATTAAGGATATTATTTTTTTGTTTTCGAAAAAATAATGAAAAAGGAAGTTGGTTGTGGAAGAGGACAATGTGAAGGAAAGAGGCAGAAAAATGAGCAAGGAAATAACAGCTGTGAGAAGAAATTTATGCACATTTTTCTCTCACCTCAATACTCCCTCAACATGTCATTGATTCCTTGTTAAAAATCTCTTCATCTATCCTTTGTCTTCATTATTGGCACAATGCAATTGTGCTTTGCGAGTAACTTAAACTCCTATTACCCTAGCAAAAGCACCATAACTGGAAGTAAATATTAGCAGTTGATTCTGGAGAATTTTGAGGCTCTCTTTCTAATTCTGATCCATTAGATAGAGATAATGTGCCAAATTTGGTATACATCATCGAAGTTTTGAAACAATTGGAACATTTCAACATTAGTGATACAGAATCATGTGAATATTCATATAAATTTCAGATAATAATGTATGGCATATGATTTGATTAAATCTTTTTTTTCCAAACCTACTGATAATCGAGACACAAATGTCCTTGGTCAAACAGGGCTGGTGGTAAACAACTTCTTCTGTTTTCTCTTTTAGAATAGCAAAATCAATTTATAAGACACATATTTGAAATCAAGTTCAAAGACATGAACAAGACATACACAGCTAATAAGGGAGAAATGTACATGAAACACACTAGAAAATGGAGAGCGTAGTACAAGTTCTGTGATTTACTATGAACCACATAATCAACACTGACCATACTTTCCCTGATGCTTTTGTAAAAATAATGTTTCATGAATGGTCACCACTGAGGAAAAGCTGCCATAATAATTTAGGTACAAAGTTTTGCGAAAATAGTTAAACTTTCAGAAATGTGAAATGATTGTGAAATATTTTCCTGCATAGATATAAATGCTGATTTATTGAAGTTCTTCATTTAAGTACACAAGAATAATGGATGAATAAAATAAGAAGGCTTTTCTTTCCAATAACTCTTATTCATGAACTCTTTTATTTGAGTGAATTCGGTTTTCATTGCCGGTCACTTGATAAGTTTCCTTCACATATTGTGAGGCAAAAATAAGCAATTATATTTCTGTTGCTCACATTAACTCAATTCAGGTTTTCTTTAGTATTTTACTGTCAGTGCCAAGAGCTGTAGTTCTCTCTCACTCTCTCTCTATATATATCTATGCCTGCTTTTTTATTATTTTTATTTATTTATTCATTTTATTTTATGTATGCATTTATATATATATTTATTTATTTATTAGCCAATCTTGGGGATTGGATGCAGGGCCTGAGCACTGTACCTGGCTTATTTTTTTGCTCAAGGCTAGCTACCAATCTGCACTTGACCACCAGCGCCATTTTCAGAAATTTTTTATATATGTGGTGCTGGGGAATCCAACCCAGGGCTTCATGTATTCAAGGCAAGCACTCTTGCCACTAGGCCATAATCCCAGCCCTATACACGCTGTGTTATATGTTCATATTCATACTGGTGTTTTCCCAAGTTTATCTATTAAGAGTAAATATTTTCTTTCAATGTTCATATTATTGCTGTAGTGTAAACTAAAACATTATGAGATTTTATATCTTACAGCCATTTCATAGGGATGTATATGTTTCCACCAAAAATGATGCATGCTAAACAAAATTTTGTCTTCAGTAAGACTGCATTATATAAAGTTGTTAGAAAACTCCAATAGGACTTCCATATGTAGACTGCTATCTTCAATATTATTGTAATATAATCAAAATCTGTTTATACGTCAATGCAAAAGCTTGTATATATTCAAAAAGCAGTATCCATTCCCTTTCCATCAAAAACAAATAGGACCACAAGTTGTTATAATTATGAGTACAGAATCAGATAAATGTGCAACGTATATACTGCATGAAATTCCATGTAGTTTGATACTTCATTACTGGATTCTGAAGGGTTATAAATTGTGCTCAATAGAACTCAAGATATTCTTTACCCACTATTTCCTGAAATTGGGTTTGGTTAGGTATCTGTGTGTGTTATGATCAAAATATTGATTCTGCCCAACACTGAAAGGGTGTCACTGTCCCCGCAATTTCTGCTTCCAGATGGAGTAAATCTTGAGGCATATTTTTGAAATACTCAATTATTTGTTGACAGGAAAACATTGATTGACTTCATTGGCATGGTTGAAGTCAGAGTAATTCATATTAATTAGAATATTCCAAGTGTTTCAGCATGTTACTATTTTAATATCATCTCCCTTTTCACTGCATAGTTAATATATCTTTCACCAATATAACCTACCTTGTAATATTCAAAAATATAAAATTGCCACTGAATTAGGCGGTTCTCTATATGTCTGTTGTTACTAGAGCTCCAAAATATCTTCATTGTGTTTAACAGCCATGCAAAAGAAGTGGATGCAGGTACTCCACATTCAAAATTCCAGGAAAAATTTATAAACTTACAAGTCGTTCAAGACAAGGAAGACGTTTTTGCATCCATGAATTTTCCAACAAATCACCAGAAACCTAAAGTTCACCAATAGAGTTTTAAAAGTTCTAGCATTGCTCAGTACAAATATCCAGCCATAACTCAATCAGGAATCATATATTTATTCCATTGAGAATAATGTATTTGATACAATAAACAAAGAATTAAAAAAAAACTTTTCTTCTTATCGCAGCACAATATGGAACAATCCCAGATGCTCCTTAGTAGACGAATGGATCAGTAAAATGTGGTATACATACCTAATGGAATTGTATACCTCGATTAGAAAGAATGGCATTGCCCCATTCATAAGTAACTGGAAGGACTTGGAATAAATATAAGTGAAGAGAGCCAGACTCAAAAAAACTTGAACTCTTCTCTAATTTTTGTGACATAATATTTTGAACCAATGGCACAGGCCTTGGTATAACTTGGACTGAGAACAAAGGAGGAAATGGAGGCATAAAAGGGAATAGTTTAGCCTTCAGTTCTAATTTGTCCATTTGGCATTTTTGCAAAACTTTATTCTATACTAACGTCATAGTTTTACACCTTCTGTAGAATAGATAAGCCAAAATTAAGGATATATGTTTGTAAATGAGAAGAATTTCAAATCAAGTGTATGTTTAGTAAATTCATTGGGATTTATCACCTAGAATCATGATATTACTTCGGAAATCAACGGAAGTACCTCAAACATTATAAAGCTTTAGACAAAATATTTCACTCTTTGAACAAGGAGTTATAAAGGCAAAGAACATAGGCTGAAATTTCTTAGAATATGAACTGTTAAAACTTTATGCGATATGGAAATACAGACAGTTCTCTTTTGAAATATAATGCAATTCAAATGCTTTAGAAAATATTCCACAGCCATGTTTCAGATATAAGAAATCACCCACAAGCATACAGCAAACAGTTCAGCCAGGTTAAAGGCAAAATTAGAGTGCAGTCATTTAGCCAAGTCGTTCACCCAATACCGGTGTCTCTCCCTCAGTGACTCTCTCTTATTTTCTCCTAGTATCAAGGAATTATGACACAATGAATCCTGATTGATTACGCCATTACCTAAATGGTTATTTAGATAAAATATTGTTATTGTATTTTGGAATGTCTCAGTTTTGCAGTAAATCAACTCTTCTCTGTTCTTATCCTTAGGGAGTTTCCACTTACAAAGCCAAAAGTATAGAAATCCAATTTTCATTTCTCTCTTGTTTGTTCTCACACTTCTATAGAGAAACAATTTTCCAGGATTTTTTGTTTGATTAAGACAGTATAAATATCAAAGAATATGGGGACCTATTTCTATATACTTTAAAAATTTGAATTCACTAAGCGAACAAAATCCTTCTTTGGGTGGCCAAAAATGTGGTGTTCCTTAAACAATATGTTTTCCATTTACTATTTTAAGTAGTGTATTCAAGAACCAAAAGATATATTGTGTAGACATTATATTCAATTTTTCTCATAATTAGGGTATCTGCAGCGAAACTATACTTCTTCTTGAGGAGTTAAAAACAGAGCACTTAGAAACAAAACAGTAACTGCTTGATGTGATAAGGGTAGTTCTACCGCAGACCCAGTAATGAGATATTAGTAGGTGATGAGGACAATTTCATGTGTTGTTTTAAGGAACCCTAACAAAAATTATCAATACAATGGATTTCAAAATTTAACATAGCAAGAGCTTTAGGAAAATTAACATCCTCTTTCAAGAAACAAATTCAGCCTTTGCTGCACACGCATTTGGAAAAGACAAATATATTACTATCAAAATTATTACTACTTGCTCAAGTAAAACTAGCAAATACTTTTAACGAAGAATTTGGAGGCATAAATTTCTGGGTACTATTTTGGAAATTGATCTCATATTTTATTAATTACACTTCGAATTAGAACTGGAGAATGCATACTGTGGTGAAAACACTTTGGTTGAAAACTGATTGACTAAAGGAGTCACATTTTCGTAGTTGCCTAGATTGAAGCATAAACTTTGAAATACACCAATGTAAAAAGAGGCAAGAATTCTAAAGCAAGGTCTTATTTGACTGGTTTAGTTTTACTTTCAACTATTCTTTGTACTCATCCCTATGTTAATATGATATTCAACAATGTAAACACATTTAGATTTCCTTCACTTTATTACTTTATTTTTATCACTTTATTATTAAATATATAATTGTTTTCACAGTATATTAATATTGAATGATCCTACAGATTATTATGTTTATCCACACTTCAAACTACCATGCCTCTCACGAATGCAATAAGGATTTTATCTTGCTCACAGGCATCCACACATACATACTTGATTTAGTTACAATTACATATATAGAAAGATATATAGATATAGATATAGGTATCTATATCTATCTATATAGAGAGATGTATACATACATATATATATACACACACACATACTTAGATATATATTACATTCCTATCTGCCTACCTAAAATCAGTTGGTCTATGTGGTATGTATATATGTAGATGTAAATATATATTATAATCTTTATACCTGTGCCTCTCATTTTGACTGTGTTACTTGGAATTATTTTGATTTCCCTATATTTCCAAGGAATAATTGTCACCTTTGGTGGCCAATTTTCATAAAGATACCTGGTTGAGGACCCTTGCCTCACTACAATGTTTCACTGTTAAAGTGTAATGTTCAATTTGATATTTCGTGAAGTTAATAATGCTTCACTGCATATGTACCTGATTAGGGTTCAAGAATGGAAGACAAAATAATGGCAGATGAATGATTGAAATCATCACAAGGATCATGTTGCAGGAGAGGAGAGATCAGGGAGAATACAATGCACAGGAAAGAAACTCGCCTGTACGTAAGTACAAATATCCCCATGCAAGACATCATAATAACAGGAAGTCAGATGTGGTATTCCACTTTGATTCCAGAACTCTGATATGATTTAAGAGATGTACAAATGGCTAAAGTCCCCATATCATGAAATGAACATGAGCTCCATCTATTGTATCCCAATAACCCTTAAGAGATAAAAAAAAAAAAAAAAAAAATCCAGGGCCCTTCCTTCTGAAAACACGTTTGTGGAAATCTTTGGTTTTTAATCTCTTTGGCAGAGTTTGCTTTCCTTCTTGAGATTGAGAAAATCTTTTTTGCCTCTTTTCTCTTTCAAGAAATCGGTTACTATGAACTGGATGGTTTGGGGGTTTTGAAAACTATCAATTATAACCAAAGCTATCCTATTTCCTCAGTCCCTTGTGGCTTTTTCAGATGTTCTTTGGTACATGAATAGAACTATTGTAATACCTCAGTTCCTCAGAGGGAAAGAAAAAATTCGTCCCTAGTAAGCTGGATTTGTAAAAACACTCAAGTCCTTAATGTTCTGGTACGAAGCCTTCACTTTTATGTTTCTTTTGGTTCATACACAGTACATTCACAAGAAAGTAACTACCAACCAAGTAATCCTTAATTCTTGTATGCAATACTAAGTCCCAACATTCACAAATGTTGCTGTTGTATCTAACAATGTTTTAAGTAGGTCTGAAATGAAACCACCTTGAGTTTTCAAATATTCTTGGAAGAAAAACAAGGTAATTCCAAAAGAAGAACATTTACAATGCTACTCTGATGCATGTGATTACACACATGTGGTACATGGTCTAGAAATTTTTAATTCATTTTTCATGCTTTATTATGTAACTAAAACAGTTCTGAATAAATCTACAAACAGTCTCCATATTATACAAATCTCACCGAAAAATTATGAGTCAGGAAATGTGACATCAATTTACATCTTGTTGATTTCATTTGATATATATGACATGAAGTTGCGTTAGAGGACTTCAGTCTTTCCAGATGTCTGAGCAATTGTTGTGAGATAATTTTATCGCATAATTTCATTATCATTTTACATTAAGTGAATGCATGGCATCAATTTGAAGTTAATATACAAATAACAATGATTTATACAGATGAAGCAAAAGGAAAATATTGGTAGAACGTGATTTTATTTTTTACAAATCCTGGTTTTGAAACTATATTTTCTAATGTTATTTGTACTACATGCCTTTAAAAATATGTAAACCCTCTTGCTTTGAAAATTCTCTCGTTCCAATAATGTGGTCACTTTGTTTTCAGTATAGAAAAGACACAGGGCTCATGAGGTCTTTATATACCGCTATAGTAGGTAATCCATTCTCAAAATTTTTTCATTTCTAATGCTTACTATGGGGATGATTTAATATCAATTCTCCCTAGAAACATTTACTGAAGAACACTATTTTTCTATTAGAAAATCATTCACTGTTGTTTAATTCTTAAGCATAGAATTGTCAACATTTTCCTTGATAGCTTCATGTGAACACTTTGCGTAAAAGTGGATGCTTTTCCAAAGTCTGGATCATGGACAGAACAGAAATGTATAGGAAGAAGGAATTAGAAACACTTAGGAGTTTAGGGATCTTGCCTAGTTGAAAAGTGTGTGAAAACGACTCTCAGGATTCCACTTCTGAAACCTCGCTTACTTCTACAAAATCATAGATAAACAATGGACAGGAAGAACAAATAGGACTCCCCTTTCCGGTTGAAGGTGGCATTGAGCACTTCCATTGTCAAATGCGGAAGTGCTTGTGAATGACGTGAGATCATTACCCGGAAGTGACCAATATTAGGCACGTCACAATACTAGTGACCCCACACCGAGGAGACAGGAGTTAAAAGTAACTGTTACTACGGAAAGGTCTACTGTGGACCAGGTTACTTCGTTGAGAGGAGAGGCTCCTTCACTAATTTGGTAAGTACAGTTCTCCTTCAGAGACATCTAACAATCATTTCCCTCGTGTCCTTCCTTCAGTCATCAGTCCCCATCTCGTGTGGACTACCTTTTGACTCTTTGATATACACTCTGACATTTCTGGCTACAAAGGTTCTTTGTAATTCCTTTAACTGAAGTCCCATGAGGTAGTCCCTACATATTTTTCAAAAACACAAGTATTGTCCAACATATCACATAATCAAAAATGTTATGTCCCTGGAATTGAGAATGTAGCAATTTCCAATGTGTCCGTCTTCAAATTTACTACCATTACTCTCACTTTTATTTAGGTCTAACAATGATATTTCTATGGGGTTGTACACTTGTTTCATGCCCACAACAAATTTACTGCTGCAATTTACTACTATTTGAAACAGTTACTATCTGACGCGATGACTCTCAGTATTGCCCAATGTTCCCTCACTTTATAGTTAATGTTCTGTTAGATGTAATTACCTATAGATCCCTTGAGCCATAGTTCAAGTAAGAACACAGGAATATCTAAAAATTATTGTCTTACTTTATGTGAGTTCAAACGGGCATTTACGTGTTTGAGACCTGGAAAAGTTGGAAAATTTTGAACTATTTAGTACAGATATCTACCAGTCAGAAAACATTTTCACAAATTTGATGAACACTTGTCATGAATGAAGTCCCTTGAATGGTCGTCTATGACAAAGAAATTAAAGCTAAAGATTAATATACTTTGTAGACTTCAGTCCTACTGTTACAATTTTGAGATTTCTCCTTATTCCTTTCAAATACACTTGTTGCTTGATTATTTGCTTGCAATTGCACAGGCGATATACAACTGGATGAAAACTCATGAGTTTTACCACTAGAATACTTCCTTTCATAGTGTATCTTGGTTTGCTAATTCAGTCTCAGTGCATGTCATTTTAATCTACAAGACAGGTAATTCATCATTGTCCATGTCCTATTTTTTAATACAGAGCAAATTCCTGTCCCTTGAAATTTTTTTAACAGCACCTGAAACATTTCCACAATTTATAATCATATGCACAATACAAATGGAATTCTCTATGTCCTTTGGTTGAAAAAATTTTGTTTTTTGCTGTCGAGTATGATTTTGGTTAATAATATGTTGGAGATAATTCTAGGCCCTTTTCAACCGTTAAGAAGCATTTCCATTGGGAAGATTTACATTGGTTTGTTGCATAATTCCTTTGTATGGGTGCTTTCTTAGAAACCCATATGTCAATGTGGCAGGCATATGAGTCAATGAAAGGGAACCATCTTTCTCAAATCAGTGTGTATTAAAAACTTGAAATTTGTCAAGGAATTCCTGATTCTGAGATAAATTGGATACACTATTGGAAATAAGATCTTCCTAGAAAGCTACTAAAAATGTTTTACCCTTGATTTCATGAGAACATTATTTATTTGTGAGAAATTTATTTATTTCTACCCGAGAATGTAAGACACACACTGGTGATACTTGTTTTTCTGAAAGGGCAAAAAACAAAAAGTCAAAAAACCTTCATTCATATTTGACAATATTAAGAAATACCAGTAGGTATTATGAGCCACTTATTACCATGTCACTCTAATTAGATTCATGTAGTCTCTCAGGTGTCTTCTCTTAATGTGTAACCTTAGAAAGTATAACCTTCCTTTGGAATGAGTAACATGCAGTGAATTGATTGTTGGCAGCAATTATTATGCTGGGAAAATCAATTATCTATATTCTGCAGTGAATTAATATAAGATAGTTGAACAAACTACGAAAGCAAATCATATCCCTTTTTGACTTATTCACAGCATAGGAGGAATAAATTGGAATGTGATTATAAAGTACAGCGAGAAGATAGGACCTTCTCTTCTGGATTTTGGCCAGTAATTAGAATACTGACATATACTGGCGCTAGAGGACATGAAAAGATACCCTAAATCCAAAATGAGTTTGATTATCCAGTTCTTCTAGTTGTGCTCCCATATATAGGAGACACTAGATCAAAGTAATCCGGGCAAAGTGAACACCTCATTACAAGGGGCTCTTTTCTCCTGGAGGAAATGATGCCCCTCACCTTTAGCAGAATGCTTTATGTATAAGAAAAGTTGTATTCCCGTTTTCTTTTTAGCCTTAAGCAGAAATTGTTTATGTTATTTCCATTTTACTTCAACTTAACGGTTATTCATAAATGTGCCAATACTTTTGTGGTCCTATCTGTCTGTCCAAATTTGCAACTTTGAGCTCAGCAGTTTTAGAATTTTCTAAAGTTGTAAGCAGCAACATAATCCATGGTCGAAATATTGTAAAAATGGAGCCAGCCAGACATTCTCTAACTTTAATCTCGATATTCACAAAGGACACCTCTTTTATACTGAATCTTGGCAATGTAATATTTAAGGATTTCATCCATGCATTAAGCTATACTCATATATATATATATATATATATATATATATATATATATGTATATATCTAGATCTAGATCTAGATCTAGATATATACAACCTGGTTTACTCCCGGGAAAAGTCAGGACTCACCACTACTAGTGCTTCATGTTTGTGATGCCACATAATTAGTTTGTCTTCGAAAACTGGCAATGGCAATTTTAAATTCAAAGCATGTCGTGTGCAACGAATAAAATTTTTGATGAGTTTGATTTACAAATGAATGCTTTTACAGCCTTAAGAATGATAATTCATAAAAATCTCCCAAATAGTTTGTTTTCTAAGCAGCCTAAATTTAATGAAAGGAGACTCAAGTTTCTTTGTCTTTCTCATTTTAAACCTAATTTCAGTGTAATACTTTATAGACACTCCATCCCTCTTTGAATGAACAGGAAAAGATGCCTTCATGTTCCCCTAGAAAAACTGTGTTGAAATAAGTCATAAACTATCTCCTGTTTTTCTTCTGAAAATGACTGTAATTTGTGGATTAAGAAAATCAGTATTTACAGGATGTGCATCAAAGAACTCAAAAGTTAATGAGTTGAATATCTTCCAAGTTCTTCGATATTCTTTTGTTTCTCCAAAGAAATGATAATGTTTGAGACTTCTGGTCTGGAAATATTTCTTCATTGGTTTTCTGAGAGAATTTTTCTCCTCACAGGAAGTGCAGATATTTCCCTGTCTACCAGAATGCAAGAAGGTAAGCATGTTCCCAATGTCCTTTGAAAAGAACACTTCAAATGGTTCCCATCATCTTATGTTTAGCATTCTCAGTATGCAAAACGCTGTGGGTGAGATTCAACGGGATGGAGTTCAGAATTGAGACATTCTGATAATTATACAGTGGAATTTTTAATTCGTACTATTGAGACATAAGAATGCAAGTAAATGTCTTGCCCTCAATGCACCTTCCCTGTCAACAGAGGACATAGCATGAATATTGCAAAACAGTAACTGCAAAAAGTCCTTCTATTAATGGAAAAATGTTTTCCCAAATTACGCCTAAGAATTCACACATGGGAACTGAAATGAATTTGATTATTATTTCTATGATAATATCCAAAGGCATACTTAGCATGTTTGTTGTCACAAAAGTGAATTTGAAATTAATGCATATGTTGTAATTGGAAGAGAAGGGAAAGAATTATATCTTCTCAAAAATATACCTAATTTGCTTAGATATTTTTCTTTCCAGGTGAATTTCTGGATCCTGAAAGGTTACTGCAATGCCCCTATAATAAGAGTCACAAGATCAGGGCCTGCAGATTCCCGTACCATCTGGTGAAATGCAGAAAGGTAGGGTTGCATTTCAAAATGGGGAGTTGGTCATACTTTACTACAAACATAAATTTGAACCTTGATTACTTGAGTAAATATGGGAAATTTGTGTGAATGAAATGATAGACTACCTGGGTAGATGCAGTATACACATATTTGTATTTGCTCTTGTAATCTGATCTTTGTGTAGTGCAGATAACAAATAGCAGTGCAAATTGTTTACAGAGTTCTAGGATAAGTAGGACTTTGCAAGATGTTTTCTGTAGGACAATCATTTCAATCTGAGTGTAGCGACTTAGTACTTGTTTCCTTGTTCACAATTACCTACTCTAAATCAGCAATTTAATAAAGTTGCTAAAAATTAAGACACATGCACTGTCTTATGGCAGGTCATGGTTCCTTAACCATGTTACTTCTAAGTAAGCCTAGTAATCCTGAATTGATGATAACGAAGAAGTGTTTTGCCAGTTTCATATATTTTGGTGTTTTTTTTGTTATGATGCCACAACAGTTATTTTCACAAAGAACAAGAATTCTTTCAAATGCTAATATAGTTGTCTATCCAAATTCATCTTTCTGTGTTAAAAAACATTGCCCTGGGCAGAAAACAATCTTCCCTTTGTTATACTTTTCTAAGGATACTCACTGATCATATATACACATGTGCACAGAAAGACACATACATATGCACATGTGTATGTGCATACACATATGCATGTTTATATGTTTTCAAATATTCTTATATGTACATGTGCATAAATACAAATAAGTTTGTACATACACATACGATCACATACTTGCACTAACAAACACACTGAATCCGTTTCCACTATGTTTCCCATCAGTGTATCGTACCAATTCATCTAGCATATCTTAATAAATGCCTTTTTGTTTTCTTTTTATTAAACTTTTATTGTCAAACGTAGGGACTGAGAGGTTACAGTTTCATACGTTGGGCATTGAATACATTTCTTGTACTGTTTTAACCTCCTCCCTCCTTCCGTCTCGCCCACTCCTTTTCCATCCCCCCATGAGTTGTTCAGTTCATTTACAACAAACAGTTTTGCAAATATTACTTTTGTAATCATTTGTCTTTTTTACCCTCTGTCTCTCGATTTTGGTATTCCCTTTCTATTTCCTAGTTGTAATACCAGTATTACATGGTTTCCAAGGTACTCAGATAAGATACAGTGATAGTGCAGGAACAAACACAGGAAGGGGATACAAGACGATCATCAATAATAGAATTTACAGTTTCACATCGCTTGTTGAAAGTAATTGCAACAGTGATATAACAGTCGTTTCCATAACATGGATTTCAATTCATTTAGCATCATCATAATTGCTATGGTCTGTTGTGATCCTCTGCTGTGATTAGCCTAAACCAGTACTAATTATTCCCTAGAAGGGAGACCATAGAGTCCATGTTTCAAATGTTGGAGGGGATGTGGCTAAAAGGGAACTCTACTTCATTGATGAGAGAAATGTAAACTGGTTCAGCAACTCTGGAAAGTGGTGTGGAGATTCCTCAAAAGGCTAAATATAGACCTTCTCTAAGACCCTGCAACCCCACTTTGGGGCATCTATCCAAAAGACCACAAACAAGAACACAATAAATCCTCTAGCACAACAATGTTCATCGCAGCACAATTTCTCATAGCTAGAATTTGGAACCAACGATGACCCTCAGTAGACGAATGGATCAGGAAAATGTGGTACATATACAAAATAGAATTTTATGTCCCTATCAGAAAAAATGGCATTGTCCCATCCGTAAGAAAACTGAAGGACTTGGAAACAATTATACTAAGGGAAATGTGCCCGAACCGAAGAAATAAATGCCTTTTGAGTGAAGAAGTCATGATTCTGAATGTTTTTATATGCCAAAGTTATGTTTTAAGAATACAGCACTTTGCTGCTGTGTCCGACATCCAATCTTGTCATGACTTGAGTTTAAATTGAAGGATTTTTATGCAAAGAGATCATGAGAAATAGAGTGTGAGAGAAACTTATCCACCTCCCAGACCTTGACAATTGTAAGAAACAGATTGAGGAAGAGTCGAAGTTAGACTAACCTGTCCTCTTGTGCTAGACTGGTGCTAGTATAGCAAACAACCGAAGGTTAAACCCCAACTATAGTAGAATATGCGCAACACTTTCCTTCTCCCAATAAATTTTACTATTGTTCTTTTTTACATCCTGGTTCAATAGAATCATCCCGACATTGCTGCCAAATTGGCTACTTGTCCCTTCAATGCCCGACACTTGGTGCTGCGAGATCAGCTCAGTGAACATATAGCAACATGTGCGGACCAAAGTTGCATTCAGGATGATGTAGGTAAGCTTGATACATGAAACATAAATCAGATCTGACTCAGATTCAATCTGGAAAATACTCTGATACCATTTTTCTTATTTTATTTCTTGCAGTTACTATGAATTGGCCCCAAGAACAAGAGAAAAAATCTGGAAACACAGGGCACAGCCTCTCCTCTGAGGAAGACTGGGATAAAGGTAAAGAGCTAGATTACCTTTTGAGTTTCTGCTGTAACTGAATGTCAGTTTAGAGATAGATGGCATATAATAGTAAGCACTTTTGCTCTACATCATACTTAATGTATGCTAATATTGATAAGAGGTAATATGCTTATCTTCATATATGAAGACCAGCACTCAGAAATGAACTTTTAAAGAATATAAAAAAAAAGCAACATCCACAAGATTTTCCCTGCCTAGTTTAGGACTCTTTCTTTTCCATGTTAATTATCCACATAAATCATTGTTATATGAGGTCCTTTAGGTGGTTAACATTACCTATGTCTTTCCTTGGCCATGTAAATGTTAGAGAAAGTCTAATATATTCCCTGAAGACCATATCCACTTTTCTGTTTTCCAGAATCCTTGGAAAATCCTAGCCCAACTTTTGTTTGGGGCAGTGTGGAGTCATCTACCAATAACAGGTAAAGAAAATGCCATTATCCCTTGACAAAGTTCTATTTCTTAGAAATAAAGGAAACATGTATAATCAGTGGAAGAGCTGCCTTTTTCTTTTAGGTACAATAAAACTTCCTCTTTTCTGGGGAATATTCAGATTGCTGTCTGAACTGTGATTGGTTAAAGTATTCATGTGTAAATCCGCAATGACTTCATAATCTAAAAACATATCCAAACAAATTCATTGGTATTTATCGGAGGCCATACTCAAAATTGTCACTTGTTGTATAACTACAAAGTATTAAGAAACTGTTATGGATATGACAGTATTTCAGAGTCATGGTTTACTTCTGAATGACCCCTAATACCTTTTCATTTAATTTTATTCATAGAAAAACCTAATGATCGGCTGGAATTCCTCTTCATGTGAGTAGCTACTAAAATCCTACGGAGAGTAATTTGATTAAATACAGTAAAAAGCAATTATACACATATGTTATGTTGTTTGGTTATATGTGTTATATGCCCCTTGCTCAGCAAGGGTAGTAGGACATGGGTGACCTTAATAACTACATCATGTGTGTTTTCAGCATGTTTTCATTTTTCAATATTTGCTTGCAAACTATCACCATACATTTGTGGCAAGGCCACAAATACCTTGGAAATTCTGTTCAAAAATCCCACCGGATGTTAGCCCATGAATGCAGTTTGTAGGTCAAGGTTAACTTTCAATTTACATTCTTTTTATTTTTCAAAATACCAATAATGCTATTTGACTTTATTCTTTATTTCAGCGAGATTTTTGTCCATCTTCTTTTCTTCTGCAAGTGTCTTTCTTAGTTCTGTAATCCCAAGTGTCTTGATTTTTCTCCCTTCCTATTCACTCCTTTCTGTTTTCCATTCTTTCTTACCTTTTAATTTTTTTCCAATTTTTATTATCAAACTGATGTACAGAGAGGTTACAGTTTCATACATTAGGCATTCGATACATTTCTTGTACTGTTTGTTACCTTGTCCCTCATACGCCCCTCCCCCTTACTCTTCCCACCCCCCGAGGTGTTCAGTTCACTTACACCAAACAGTTTTGCAAGTATTGCTTTTATAGTTGTTTGTCTTTTTTTACCCTGTATCCCTCAATTTTGGTATTCCCTTTCAATTTCCAAGTTCCAGTACCAGTATATATGGTTTCCAATATACTCAGGTAAGATTACAGAGATAGTGTAGGTACAACCACAGGAAGGTGATACAAGAATATCATCAATAATAGAAGCTACAGATACACATGGGACGTTGAAAGTAGTTACAACTGTGATATAACAATTGTCTCCATAACATGGAGTTCATTTCACTTAGCATCATCTTATGTGTTCATAAGGGTATAGCTATTGGGCCTTGTGATGCTCTGCTATGACTTGCCTAAACCTGTACTAATTATTCCCAATAAGGGAGACCATAGAGTCCATGTTTCTTTGGGTCTGACTCACTTCACTTAGTATAATTTTTTCCAAGTCCTTCCATTTCCTTACAAATGCGACAATGTCATTCTTTCTGATAGAGGCATAAAATTCCACTGTGTATATGTACCACATTTTCCTGATCCATTCGTCTACTGAGGGACATCTGGGCTCATTCCAGATTCTCTATGCCTACTTAATCTTTGATAAAGGAGCTCAACACATGCAACAAAAAAAATCAATTTAGATTCTTGAAAGATCTTTACATGTGAGTTCAGAGTAAAAGGAAGTTTATTGTTTCCTGTTCACACTTGCATGTTCAACAAAATTAATTGAGTGAGAAGAACGTAAAGTTCCTGGAGAGTATATTGATTGATGATAGAAACTTAGGAAATTTAGAAGACATGTAGTTATATTTTTCTTGTATCCCTTAGAAAGTCACTTCCCACAAAAATGATGCCTTCTTTTTTCATTTATTCTTTGTGTCTCATGTAAGATAGTTTTAAATCAAATATTATGACATTGATCTCAAATCTTAAGATAATCATTTCTGATATAGTCTACAATATTTAGTATTTTTGTTACAAGACTAGGCACATTTCATATTTTGTGTTCCTGTCATGTGACACTAATTATACTTGCATGGGTGAGACATATACAAAATGTTCTATTACTTGGATAAGTCTTATTATGTTACCTAAACTAAGCTTAGAAGAAATGTACCTGTGTCATGAAAATAATCGCTTCTCCAGTTATTTATGCGTTCACCTACTTCAAATGATTTGAAACACACAGTTTCAAACCATAAGTGTCCAGAAACTGTCCAATTGATCAATTTCTGTGTGTATGCAAGTTGAAGAAATCAAGAAATTATTTCAGGATAATGAGCAACTGTTCTGTTTTGTGTATCTGTAGAACAATTATTGAATATCTGTTGTTATTAGGCAGAATCAGAAATGTGTATTAGCAAACTTTCCACCATAATGAAAAGTTCTGTTTTCTATTTTCCTTTGCAGAAATAATATGGTGCTCTACGATTTGAGGATCAAGAATTTTTTTCTTGTCTTGTCTATCACATGAAATAATAATACTCTCAACACGTTGAATGTGTTTTCATTTCCACTAGCTATTAAACTTACCTATATGGTTCGCTTGTATACTGTTTACAGTGAATGCTGCCATCAATGTTAGGGTTTCCCCCTTTACTGAAATATACCATTTAAGATTCTCTTCTAAACATAGGTTGCATGAATGGAATGATGATCATGAAATGAAAATCTGGATACATAAACATGTGTAAAATTCTATATCTTTTCTTCAGTTAGGTTTGCATGTGAGAAACTTTTTGTCAATGATCTCTCCCTTTGCATTTAAAGGTTATTAAACTTACCTCTTTTCGTAGAAAATTTAAATTTATGTAGCCCACCACATCAGTAAGCCAAATAACTACTGCGTAATTGTGTGTGTGTGTGTGTGTGTGTGTGTGTTTTGTGAGAGTGTCTTAGTTGGAGCTATTTAATTTATAATTTGTAATTAAATTTTATTGAAAAGTTGATGTACATACGTGGTACCATTTCAAAATAAGGTAGTGAGTGCATTTCTTGTCATATTAGTTACAACTTCCCTCATTTTTCAGTATTTTCCTAAGTCCAGATAAGCATATATGCAAGGTCCATTGTACCAAACTCATATCCAGTCGCCAAAGGGGGACTCCACAGGTTTTTTCATTTACTATATTAAACATAAGAAAAATAATAAAATTCTCCTGTTCCCATCCCTTGCAGATATATTGTAACATCACTGGCAAAAACAATTAGAAATATCATTTGATAAGAAGTTTTATACTTTACAGACACTAACTCTATGCTCCCCGCCCCCAAATTTCACATCTCAGGGACACCTTGGGCTGTTGTATTTTCTTGTTTGCGACAGGATGATTTCAGCTTCTGTCTGAGAGAGCTCTGGTGGATGCTAGAAGGTAGACATTGGAACAGGCAGGGAACCACAACAAAGTTTCCACTATGGCAAGTTCTTGGCCCAGAACATGTAGAGCCAGCAGAACCAGTCTTGGAGATGCCAGTCATTTCTGATCATCTTACCCATCTCTTTTTGGAGCTCCTCTAGCTGCCTCTTAATCTTTTGTAAATTGTCAGTAATATTGACCCAGTACAATCCTTTCAATTTTTTGTACCTGAATGGATTTTGAAAAACAGATAATCTATGACATGATTTTGCAGAATTCCCAGTTGCTCATTTCTTCCTGTGTCTATTGACCATTATTATTTCCTTTGCAGAGAAGTCTGTCTTTAAGTCTTCTACCCACTTACTAATGGGGTAGGTAATTCTTTCAGGATTTGATGGGGAGGACTTAATTTTTTTAGTTCCAAGTATATTTTAGATATGAGGACTTTGTCAGTTGTACTGCTACTGAGACAAAGGACAAGCAGTGTATCAATAGAAAAGTGATACTCCCTAGACACTGTGTTGACAATGAAGTATGCAACTTACAGTGGGGTGAAAGTCTGTTGTATTTTGTCAAAGGCTTTTTGGGCTTTGACTCAGAGACCTATGTGATTCTTGGTCTTAAGTATGTTAGGGGGGTGGATATCATTATCCCTGTAGGTATTTTAAAACAGCTTTGCATCTGTAGACTGAAGACTACAACATCATGTTGTATGATTTTTTAAAAACTCTTTCTGGAATCTGTTAGCTAATATTTCGTTGAGGAGTTTTTCATCAGTGTTCATAAGATAGATTGCTCTGTCATTTTCTATATATTTTGTGTCTTTGACGGTTTTTTGCATGTTTTTGATATTAGCTTCTTAGTATGTGTTTAGGATTTTTCTCTCTCTGCAACTATTTCATAGAAGATTGTGAGTAGACTTGATATTATCTAGATTTAAATGTTTCATAGAATAATCTTTTGAATCAATCTTAGCCTGGGTTTCCCGGATTGGAAGAAAACTTCCTTGCTTCTTTTTTTTTTTATCATTTTTTTTATTTATTTTTTGTTTTCAAGATGATGTACAGAGGGGTTACAGTTGCACACATAAGTTAGTGAGTACAATTTTTTTATAGCTATTACCCTCTCCGTCATTTTACGCCCACCTTCCCTCCCCTCTTATCCCTCTTTCCCTGCCCACAGGAGTCAGATACCAATTCACACGGAGACAAAAAGTGGTCAGCCTTGGGAGAAAGATGTCCAAAAGAGACAATCAAACACTACTTCACATATACATTTGTTCATATGTACATACTTTAATCATACTGTAAATAATATTAAAAATAAGGAAACATTACTCCATTGTTGTCTATCTATATAAGAAAAAGCAATCTTTACCAAACACAGAATTGACAGTGTCCATTGTTACAAAAGTCATGGACAACCCACTATTAGCAGATTCAGAAAGAAAATGTCTTATTTAAATCAATAAAATTGTGATGACTAAAAGAAGAAAGTTTTCTTTCCAATAACCCTTAATTGTGAACTATTTTATTTGAATGAATGCGGTTTTCATTGCAGGTCACTTGATAAGTTTCCTTCACAAATAGTGAGGAAAAAATGAGCAATTACACTTCTGTTGCTCACAATAAATCAATTCAAGTTTTCTTCAATATTTTACTGTCAGTGCCAAGAGCTATTGTTCAATAAAGGTAATATAGGCACACTTTGTTATATGTTGATACTCATGTTGGTGTTTACACAATTGAATCTATTAAGAGTAAATATTTTCTTTCAATGTTCATATTATTCCTGTAGTGTAAAATAAAAATTATATTTTATATCTTACAGCAATTTCATAGAGATTTGTATGTCTACTCCTAAAATGACGCATGCTAAGCAAAACTTTGTCATCAGTAAGACTGCATTATAAAAAAAATTGTGATAGAATTTCAGTAGGACTTCCATCATTAGTCGGCTATGTTCAATTTCATTGTAACATAATCAAAATCTGTTTTTATGTGAATTCAAATTCGTTTATATATTCAAAAAGCTGTATTCCATGCCCTTACAATAAAAAAATCCAGTAGGGTCAGAAGTTGTTATACTTATGAGTAGAGAGTCAGACAATTGTGCAACATATATACTGCATGAAATTCCATGCAGTTTGATACTTCAGTACTGGATTCTGAAGGGTTGAAAATAAAATGAGGTCAATAGAACTCATGATATTCTTTACTCACTGTTTCCTGAAATTGGGTTTGCTTAAGTATCTGTGTGTGGTATGATCAAAATATTGCTTCTGCACTACATGCCAAGGGGGTCAGGATCCCCACAATTTCTGCTTCCAGGAAGAGTAATCTTGAGGCATATTTTTGAAATAATTATTTTTTGACAGGAAAACATTGATTGATCCTTCATTGTTTAATCTACCACCACGGACTGGCTGTATCTATTTGTACTTCTGCAGGAAGCCGGCAACAACGCCATTACAAGATGGCTCCTACTTCCTTGCAGCCTTACTGGTAAATAACGGCAAAGCCTAACGGACTTACCGGCCTGAACCCCGCGCATGCGCAAGTGAGTTCTATTCCCAGCCAATCCTGTGGCGGCTGCTAGTAGCAACCAGTCACAGACCAATCAGGGAACGACCCATGCTCACCCAACGGTATATAAGCAGGCGGTTTTGGCCTTTTGGCGCCCCTCGCTTCAGCTCTCCCTCAACCAAGCAGCTCCTCAATAAAATGTGATTGGGAAGGATCCTCGTGTGGTGGTCGCCTTTCCTCGCTGGACGAGGTTGCCGCCCGCCGCAACTGGTGCCAAAACCCGGGACCAGGCGAGGGGTCGAAGAGGATCCAGAACCCAACACATGAGGAGGTAACTTCCCTCAGGTATGTGGACTGCCGTTCCTGTCTGGTGCTTCTTATTATCCTTCCGCTGTGAGTGCTGGTGGCTGGTGTGTGCTTGCTCTGTTTGCGCTGTGACGAACCTGGAAAAGAGTGCCGCTGCATTGATCTAGAGTAAGTTGAAAGTGAAAGTAAGCCCATGGTAGATAACGTGGTTTTCGCCCGTGGATAAGACACTCGTAGATAATGGTGCAACATGGGAAATTCTCAGGGGAAAACAACCGGTTCTGAGGACCTTTACACTCCTCTTCAGACATTGCTGAAACAGCGCAGTCTTAAGGTTGGCAAGGCAACTATCAAGAAGGTTCTTACTGATATAGACCAACAGGCGCCGTGGTTCACGGTTTCTGGCGGCTTGACCCTCGTTTGCTGGGACAAGTTAGGCAGGGATTTAGACAGCGCTCAGGAAAAGGGTGAGATCTCTAGAGCAACGATGCCCTTATGGCGCATGGTACGCTCATGCCTGGAAGATGGACACTCCATAGATCTTATAAAGGAAGGTCAAAGGGCCCTTAGTAAGCACCAGGATAGTCTTTCGGAATCCTCATCAGTAAAGGGGGAAGTGGTTAGGCCTAAGGAAAATAAAAATAAAAAGATGAAAGAAAGAAAAGGGAGACCCCATAAGGGTCTGGAGGAGGGACTGCAGCCCTCTGGAAAATCCTCGACCGCGCAGGCGGTGGGGACAAGACAGACAAAACAAAAGCAAACTCAAAAGGGACAAGGACAAGAACCAGTTGCCCCGTTGTATCCTTCTTTGGAGGAATTTTCATAAAGAGAAGTATGTGGTCTAGGTTGGCCGCGGCTTTTCCAGTCTTTGAGAACCCAATAACAGATGAAAGGACCTATGAGCCAGTCTCTTATAAACAACTAAGGGATCTAATGGAGTCAGTGCGCACATATGGAGTTACAGCCAGTTATACCACTGCTTTATTGTGGCGACTCACGGTTAATGCCATGACGCCCACGGATTGGTTTGAGATTGCGCGCACATGTCTCAGTCACGGGCAGTTCCTTGACTTTAGGTCCATTGTTCAGGACAAGGCACAAATACAATTCAGAAAGAATCTCCAAGAAGGGAGAGCCGAATGGTCGGTGGACATGCTTCTAGGACAGGGAGCTTATGCAGTGGAACAGACCACCTACCCCTTTGAAGTCTACCGCCAGGTAAATGAGATATTTTACAAGGCTTGGCGGGCCTTGCCAAACAAAGGAGAGGTGGCTGGCAACCTTACAAAAGTGATTCAGGCGCCCAATGAACCATTTTCTGATTTTGTGGCACGCATGCTTGAGACGGCGGAGCATGTACTTGGGAATTTGGATGCTGCCATGCCACTTGTACAACAAATAATCTATGAACAAAGTACCAAGGAATGTAAAAGAGTGATAACTCCTATAAAGGAAAAGGGCCTTCAGGCATGGGTAAAAGCTTGCCGAGAGGTGGGAGGCCCATTGACAAATGCAGGCTTGGCGGCGGCCATGCTTTCTGCCGCTCGCATGGCTAGGGACAACAAACAGAAGGGCTGCTTTAAGTGTGGCCAATTAGGACACTTTAAGCGGCAATGCCCGAAAATTAACATGGACCGGATCTGGTGATAACGAGATCCAGGGGAGCTGTTTGTGTTTTTCCTCAGGGCCAAGAAGTGCCTCACTGGGTGCCAACGAGATTGACCAGGCCTGTGGAAATGACAGAAGAAACCCATTGCGAAAATAAAGACCCGCAAGATGAAGACGCCATCCACTTGCCCTGTGGTACAACTGATCCCTCTGCTACTTGCAACAGTGCTGACTGCAGCCCCGATGGCAGCAAAAGAAATGACACTATGGGCTGTGACTAAGGCATTGCCAGTACCTATGCCCTTGCATGCAGATTCTCCCTTCCTCCCCACCTTGTTTTCTGCAGACTGCAACATGGAAGTCCCATGTATTACTCGTATTTTTACTACTATGCCTAGGGGGCAGTATGGTCTGCCTCTGGTTGGTCTGTCACCTGCGAACCCAAACACGAAGGGACAAGGTTGTAATTTCACAGGCTTTAGCCGCCTTGGAGTATGGAGCTTCCCCCCAGATTTGGCTTTCAGCCCTAAAAAGGGACTAAGCCCTCAATTGCACGGCCTTTGCACCCCAGGAAGCTGGTAGCTTCACTTGCACTAGGGATAGGCGTGCATTTGAGCAGAGCAGGATGCCGGGCAATAGCACCGCACTTGGGAGTCCTGAGGTAACAGGCCCCAAGAAGAGCAAGTCTGATTGCACGTGGGTAGATACCCTAGACCCCACCTCTGGAAAAAAGGTATCGGACGGGTCTGGCGTCCGATGAATGGATAACACTCATGGGAAAGCCAGTACAATGTTCCAAAATAGCACACAGAGATCAGACCTCTACTCTTACCTGCACAAAAACAAAAAGGGGGAACTGCAGGAAGCCGGCAACAACGCCATTACAAGATGGCTCCTACTTCCTTGCAGCCTTACTGGTAAATAACGGCAAAGCCTAACGGACTTACCGGCCTGAACCCCGCGCATGCGCAAGTGGGTTCTATTCCCAGCCAATCCCGTGGCGGCTGCTAGTAGCAACCAGTCACAGACCAATCAGGGAACGACCCATGCTCACCCAACGGTATATAAGCAGGCGGTTTTGGCCTTTTGGCGCCCCTCGCTTCAGCTCTCCCTCAACCAAGCAGCTCCTCAATAAAATGTGATTGGGAAGGATCCTCGTGTGGTGGTCGCCTTTCCTCGCTGGACGATGTTGCCGCCCCCCACATACTTCCATTTCTTTCTTCATGTCCCAATGTTCTCTCAAGGATAACTTTCTGTGTTCTTGATTTTTTTAATGGAATTTAATGTTCATATTTTTGTTAATTTCAGCCATCATCACAGGATTTTTTTTCTTCATTTGTTTTTCATCAGTGTTGTTTTGGGGATTGGTGTGTTTACTTGACCTTTCAAGAAATAAGTAATGGTTCTTTGCGTTTTAGCATCTGGGGTGCTGAAGTAATGAAGGATTGATTTCCCCTAAACTTTCCTTTGTGGGATCATAGGTGGCAGCAATATTGAACAAGTGTATATCTGCATCAATAATTTCATAGCGTTTACTTTTGGTCATATGTCCTCCAGCATTTCTTATTAGTAGTATTCCTGCTAATGGACATTCTTCTTGGGGCTATGTTGAATGTGAGGGTCATTTTGCTTTGCTTTTTTTTTTTTGGCCTGTGTTATAGAGCATTCGTAATGTGTCTCTAGGCCGATCTCAATTCCTATTTAGACAGATTAAAAATTGATTCATATTAAGTTTCTTAGCTTTATAATAGAAAATATCAACGCAACAGAGATATTTTAAAAGGTAAGTTTTTGTAATTCAGTTGAGCTTAAGGATTTCTGTTATGTGAAGTTTAATTAGAAATACATTTCCCTAGCACCTAGCCATATCCCACAATTTACTATCATGAATATACATTCCTTGAATGACATTCCTTGAGAGAATAAAATGTTATAATTTGGAATGCATTTTGACTCCTGGGTCTTGACTTTTTTTTTTTTTTGGTTGTTTTTTTTTTTTTTTTGCCAGTCCTGGGGCTTGGACTCAGGGCCTGAGCACTGTCCCTGGCTTCTTTTTGCTCAAGGCTAGCACTCTGCCACTTGAGCCACAGCGCCACTTCTGGCCATTTTCTGTATATGTGGTGCTGGGGAATCGAACCCAGGGCCTCATGTATATGAGGCAAGCACTCTTGCCACTAGGCCATATCCCCAGCCCGGGTCTTGACTTTTTATTAAGGCCAGTAGAAGGCTACCGTCATTTTCCTTTTGGTTACAACACATAAACTCAACACAAATGATCAAGGTTGATGTCGTGTCATGTGCCTGGTGTAACATGTGAGATTGTTATCACAAGCAATCTCATTAACCTAAAGCAAGGAAACTAATTCTGACACACACCCTAATATTTAAACTCAATTTAGTAGGTTCCAGGATATTGAAACATGTATTCGGGCAGACTTAGCCTTTAACTCTGCATATCAGGGAAAATCCCTGCAAAAATTACTCACAAACCATGCATATATTATTTGTTAGCTCAGTGGACATGCTATATAGACATAAAAAGGTTTCATATTAAGGCTAGATGTTGTGTGTGTGTGTGTGTGTGTGTGTGTGTGTGTGTGTGATTATTCATTAAAGTGTTGACAAAGTGATGTGCAAAAGTGTACACATACATAAGACAGTGCATACATTTCATGTGATATCATATACCCTTGATTTTTTTTCCCTTCCCTAGAGCAGGTAGGCATATATACAATACCTAGTATACCAAAATCCTATACAGTAATATGTAACTTATGACAAAGGCAATAATCCTAGAACTTTAAATGTAACATCAACAATAGAATCCTCCTGAGTCCTCTTGGTGTTGTTTTACTTATTCTCATCTTTTACAGTCATATGTACTTAGCTGCTGAGCTGTTGTTATCTACTGTTATATCTATTCTAGACCTTCTCGTTTAGTACTTGTTTGGTTTTAGACACATTATGTAACGTCACTGAGGCAAACCTGTGGAAATACCATTTGAAAATGATTTTCTTTTGCCGTCCTGGTCTCTACTGTCCCCTCACCCATCCTAACAGTCTTATATAAAGGAACCTTTCCCCTTGGTTTTTGTGTTCTACTCTTGTCTCACTCAACAATATTTGTTAAAGTTCTCATTATTTGCCTGAGAATAACAATATTTTATCATTTGAAATCACTGTGTAATATTACCTCATGTATAGGTATCCCATTTTATGGATCCCTTCGCTTGTAGTGGGGCATCAGTGTTTTCTCCATATTTTGGCGGTTGTAAATTGTGCAGCCATGAACATGTATATCCAGATGTCTTTATGATATCCTGAGACATGTTGTTCAGAATAGATGTCGAGGAGTAATATGGCTGGGTCATAGGTTATGTCTATGCTGAGCATTTTGAGGAACCTCCATACAGTTCTTCAGAATGGATGTACTAATTTACACTCCAACTAACATTAAAGAAGACTTCCTTTTTCCCAATATCCCTTCCAGCATTTCTTATTGCTTGAGTTCAGAGTGTACAGCAATCTACCTGAGTGAGACGGAATATCAGGGTTGTTTTTATTTGCATTTCCTTTACTGCCTGGGATGGTGAACATTTCCTTAAATGTTTCTTTGCCATGTTTTATCTTTTCTATTGTAACGTCTCTGTTTAGCTACTTTGCCCATTTAATAATTCGTTTACTGGGTTCAGAGGTGGTTAGTTTCTTTATTTCTCTGTAGGTGACAGACATTTGGCTTTTTTTCTGTTTCTCTGCTGGTGAGGAACCTTTCCCACATGATAGGCTGTCTTAGTAGTTTGGTTGGTATGTCTTTAGCTGTGCAGAAACTTTCTATTTTTTAGTATTCTCATTTGGTAATTCTCTCCACTATCTGTTGTGACCCTTACCTGTGCCTATAAGTTCTAGTGTCTCTCCTCCTCTGTTTTTCAGTAGTTTAGAGGATTCAGGGGTGTTGTTGATGTTCTAAATACATTTTGAGTTTGCCCTGGTGCATGGTGTTTGGCTAGGATCAACTTTGAATTTTCTACATGTGTCTGCGCAGTTTTCCCAGCACCAGGAGTTGAAGAGGCTGTTAATACAATTATGTATCTGTAGCTCCTTTTTTGAATATCAACTGATTGTAAGAATGCAGCTTTAGCCATCCTCTTCTGTGGCTAGCCTAAAGCTATGATAATTACTGCCTATGAGGGAGACCATAGTGTCCATGATTCTTTGGGTCTGGGTCACTTCACTTAGCATATTTTTCCAAGTGCTTCCATTTCCTTATGAATGGGGCGATGTCTTTCTGAATGAGGCATACAATTCCATCCTGTATATGTACCACATTATCCTGAGGGGCATCTGGGTTGGTCCCATAATTTAGCTATGACAAATTGTGCTGCAATGAACATTGTTGTGCTGGTGGCTTCAGTGTGTTCTTGTTTTTGGTCTTTTGGGTAGATGCCCAAAGTGGGGCTGTTGGGTATTAGGGGAGCTCTATGTTAAGCCTTCTGAGGAATCTCCATAGTGCTTGCCAGAGTAGTTGGACCAGTTTACATTCCCACTAACAATGAAGTAGTGTTCTCTTTTGGCCACATCGATGTTGAACACAGAAGATGATGCTAAGTGAAATGAACTCCATATTATGGAAACAAATGTTATATCACTGTTTTAATTACATTCAACATGCCATGTGTAACCGTGGCTTCTGTTGTTGATGTTCCTCTTGTATCCCCTTCTTGTGTTCATACCTGCACTATCACTATATCTTATCTGAGTACACTGGAAACCATAGATACTCATATTTGATCTAGGAAAGTTAAAGGATATACCAAAATCATGAGACACAGGGTAAAAAGACAAATGACTTCAAAAGCAAAACTTACAAAACTGTGTGGTGTAAACCACATGAACAACTCATGGGCAAAGAAGGAAATGGGGCATGTAGAGGGGAAAGGAGGGAGTAGTAAACAAACAAGACAACAAATGTATCCAATGCCTAAGGTACGAAAATATAACCTATCTGTACATAATTTTGACAATAAATAAGAAAAAAGATTTTTAAAAATAGAAATTTATTTCTGTGTTTAGTATTCCATTCCATTTCTCTTAAGGTTTTTCTTTATACCAGTGCCACCTGTTTTTGTTGTGATGGCTATATAATAGATCTTGACACAGCACTTTCAAGAATAATGGAAGGAAGGCGAGAAGCCTCCCAAATTGGTAACATCGTGTATTCCACAAGAAATATTGCCAGAATAATCGAGGACATCCAAACAATCAGAAACAACTATTTCCAGAATCTATACTCACTAGGGAATGAATACTTTAGGGAAATAGGTAGATTTTTACAGAAATATAAACTGTCCAACCTGAGGCAAGAACGTATAAATCAATTAAATAACCACATGAATTATGACGAGATACAGGAAGCAATGAAATTTCTTCCAATATAAAAAAAGCAATCACAGCAGAATTCTATAACACTTTCTAAGAGAGGGGAAAACACCAATATTCTCCTAGTTCACCCGTGAAATTGATGCAGAGCGAGAAACCCCAAACTAGTTTCTTCACGCAAATACCATCACAAACCAGGAAACGACCCCCAAAAGGATATTACAAACAAATCTCACTGAGGAACAAAGATGCACAACTGCTCTACAAAATATTACCTAGCAATATCCAAAAACAGATATTATAAATCATGCATCATGGTCAACTAGCCTACATTCTACAGCTGGAAGCCTGCTACAGCAGATTCATAAGTATTAATGCAATACACCAAACTGACGTAGGTAAGAGGAAGAATCACATCATTCTCAGAGTGGCTGCCCCAAACCTTCAATATAATAACAAAGCAATATATTTTCAAAGCCCTAAACAAAATAGGAATAGGAAGACCCTTTTTAAAACAAAGAAAGCCATATGTATGAGACCAACTGCTTAAGTCATACTAAATGGGAAGGACTAAAACCATTATCTTGAAAACCAGGAACAAGAAAAGGATAATACATCTCTCTTCTCCTATTTAATATATTTCTGGAATCCTTAGCCATAGCAAGAAATCTCCAAATAGGGAGGACCCAAATAGGGAGGAAAAAATGTGAAACTGTCGCGCTTTGTGGATATTATGTTTTTATACCTGAAGGACCCAAATAAATCTCCTCCAAATTCCTAGACCTAACAAACCATTTTTCCAAATTGCAGATGGTAAATTTGCAACAGACAAATGTTATAACTTGCTAATATTATTCATACACAGGGTATTCAAGAAACGATTCCCTCCAAAACCTAACGCATCAATCACAAATTTCGCCATGGATCTAAAAAGAGATTACACTGAAGAGGAAATAAATATATTGAAACACATAAACATAATCACCATCATTGGCAGTATCTGATATGCATATACAAACAACCCTGAGATAACTTGTTTCCAATGTCAGAATGAGTAATTATCTTAACTCAAGCAAAAACAAGGGCTGGAGGGAAGGCCCTGAAAGGGGAAATCTACTGCTCTGCTGCTGGGAATGTAAACTACTTCAACCACTCTCGAAAACTGTATGTAGATTCTTCAAAAGAACAGCAAAGGTACAGCACATGATTCATTCTGAGCAACACGATCCAGGATATGACTAGAAAACCTGCACTTCTGTACTTCTACGATGTGTGGAGTTTTTAACCTCAGCAAAGATATTCTGATGCTTATTACCAAACTAATATGCCTTTGGAGAAAATTCTCTATTAAGGAGTCTCCTGTGTTTGTTGGCCAAAGGATGACCCTTTGTCATGAGAATCTGCTCCACCCTCTGCCCCACCTATAGAGCCTCCTTGGGGAGACTTGTTGTCCTGCTGCTCCAATGAAACCTTTTCTCAATTAAGTGGGAAGTCAATAATTTATGACAATTAGTCTTGAGGAAATAGTAGCTTGGTAATAGATTTCTGCCTTGACTGCTTTGATCCTTTGTTGTAGAGCTGACAACTTGTAGTATTGACACCCTTTGTAGTAGCAACAACCTTTGAGATAGCAACATCTGCTACAGTAGTGACATCCACAACTTTGGTGTTTATAGGAATATACTTGTGCAATAATTTTACTCTTGAAGTTGTGAATTGATTTCTACACCGATATAAACCCTGGCCCTGCTAAATAAAAGTGTGCTTTGGACCACTCTCCTTTGCATACCCTGTGTCCTGACTACAGTTACAAATACCTGGGTCCAACAACTGGCTTCCAGATCAGGGACCTGATAACTCATCCTTAGGAGATTGCTGAACTGGTTTTGAGCTCTTCCTCGAGTGTAGGTGAAAGATATTTTGATTGAAAGGAGATAGGGGAACTGAGTGGTGAGCTCCTAATAGATAAAATATTACAGGTTTTTGGGACAAACTAAATCTACTCTTTTTTTTTTAATCTTATCGACCATGTACTGAAACTTGACAGAGCTATGGTCTTGTGTTCTCAATTAGATGAGTGCATACAGGTGGTAATGGAATATAATCCATGGTTCCCAGAGGAAGGTACTTTAGACTTAGAATTCTGGGAAGGAGTAAACAACCATGTGTAAAGGCATATCAGTTTGGTGACAAGGTTCCCCTTATATTTTGGTCTATTTGGGCACTAACATGTACAGCCCTAAATATCATGCTTGTGATGCTGTGGTAACATCAGCAGCTGAACTGGAGGCAGACGTGGAAAAAGCTATGAAGGCTTATAGTTTGCCCAAGGAGGTAAAAACTCAAATTGGGCAGGAGTTAAAGAGATGGCTACACCTGAGCAATCTCTTGCCAGTTCTGATAGAGAAAAGGTAGAGCCAAAAGCTAAAGCTTTGGCCACTACCAATGTTTTTTCAGAAAATGAAGCCACTCTAAATAGCTCAGCAAGGGAGTCAGTGTGCTAAAGAGGCTCTCCATATCTGCTAAGGACTTCAATGAGTATGAGTCTTATGAAGAAAAGAACTTTGCTGCAGCACCTGCCTTTACTTTTTTCTTCTTCAGATTCTGACTCTGAGGATTTTGTTCCTCTCCCTCACTATCGACGGTTCCCCAATATTCGACCCCCTTCAGTTGATGGAGAAGCTCAGTCCCCTCATTATGAAAGTATCAATATGGCCCATTTCACTCAGCTGTGGAAAGCGGTAACTTTATATGTACCACAGGCGTTGAAGTTAAACAGTGAATTTTGACAACTGTTTCTGCTTATTAAAATTGGCTCCTGAGGATTGGAAGATTATGTGTAGTGCATTATTAAAACTTCAGGAACATCTACAATGGTTAATGTGGTATAATGATGTTGTGTCCGGCAGAGCAGGTTAAAATGCTCAGTCCCTAAATGCTGTCCTTCACAGAATACAACATGCTATGCGAACAGGCACTGGGGATTACAAGAACCCCCAGAATCAAGTAAATACCCCAAAGGAGATTGTCCAGTGGCTGCAGGAGATATGTGTAGATGCATGGGGTTGGGTCCGTCACCACAGTGAAAAGGATGGTTCTTAGGCCTGCTTTATTCAAGGGGCCCAGGAATCCTACTTTGTCTTCATACTGCGCCTTCAGAAAAACATCGATAGAACAGTACAAGGAGCTTCTGTTCATGATCAATTAATTAAATTACTGGCAATTGTAATACTAATGAAGATTGTCAGTCTGCGAATCTGCCTGTTAAGGAGATTGGGGATGTACTAGCACATGTCATGGCTTGTCGGAATGTATTTTCAGACATTCAAAAGATGAAGCTACTGAGACAAACTCTGGGTGCTAGTGTGAAAGTACCTAAATCCGGAAAATTTAAATGTATTGGATGTGGGGACAAGAGGATACTATAATGAATTGTGTTAAAAGGAAACTGGCAAATACAAAGTCGCCTAGGAAATTCCCTGGCTGCAAACGTGGAGTGCATTGGGCCCAAGAATTTAGATCTAAAACTGACATTGATCGTAATATGCTTCCCCTTTCATAGGGAGCAGCGCAGGGAGAAAGTACAAGGTGTTCAGGAAAGGGGGCAAAGGGCAAGCCTTATGGTCCCATTCCTATGAACGAGCATTCCCCAAAATCTTTTCGTTACAACCAGCTCCTAGTGCGAGTGCGGCAGTGGAACTTTCCTCAAGCCAAACCTTAACTTTCCTTGCTAATTTCCAGAATTATACCTTGCATATAGGGGGCCCTTGCCATGGGGGACTTGGGACCTACTTTTGGGGCGTTCCTGTTTAATTGCTAAAGTGGTGTTAGTTGTACCAGGAGTACCAGACTCTGACTACATAGGACAAATTCAAATCCTTATTACCTCCCCTCTACGTTCTGATAGTAATGCTAGTGGTCATATTGCACAATTGATTTTCTTTGCTTACAAGTTTATATCAACTTCTAGAAATCCTTGTCAAGGAGGTTTTGGCAGTATGAAATACCAATATGTTTTCTTGATTTTAAATGAAGCATAAAACCACCTTGTTGTAATTTTTATATAGAAAAGACACAATTTGAAGCATTGCTATCTACTGGCTATGACATCACAATAAACAGACAGACTGAATGGCCTCGGGGCAGGGTGACTCAATCTATCAAACTTAGAATAAAAGGTGTCAGTAGTACACCAGTTTCATTTATTAAACAAAGTGTTGAATATCAGGATATTACTGATGGTGAAGGCCAACATTCCATTTTTAATCCATAATATTTGTAAGTACCTATTAACTTAATTGTACTAGACCTCTTTGAATAGTGGAGAGCTCATTTAGTTTTCCCTTGATGTTCAGATGCATGTCTCTCTCAGTAAGATTTCTTGGCAGAGAGATTGTCCAGATTGCAGTGAGCAAAAGCCCTTATCTAAGGAAAAGTTGGCGGCCTCAATGCGACTTGGTGGAGATCAATTAGGTTCAAATCATATTGAGGTTTCTATCCCTACCTAGAACTCTCCTATTTCTGTTGTTAAAAAGAAATCTCACAAATGGAGATTGCTCATTGATTGATGAGCTCTAAATGCAGCTATGATGCCTATGGCTACTTTACAACTAGATTGCCCCAATATTGTATGAATCCTGAAAATTGGCATATTATGCTAATAGATTTACGAGATTGTTTCTTTATTAGTTTCTTACTTGATGAGGACCAATCATGCTTTGCTTTTACTTTAAGTCAGATTAATCTCCAAGGATCCCATAGAAGGTTTAAATGGAAATTATTGCCACCAGGCATGATAAACTCACCTACTATGTGTCAAACATTTGTAGAGAGAGCACTAGAACCTATTAAGAGAAGATTTTCTCAGGTTTCATGTATTCATTATATGGATGACTTATTATTTGCTGCAACCTAAAAAATATATTCTGTTCGACTTATTACAAGTTTTGCCCTTCCACTTGCAAGACTATGGTTTACTAGTTGCCACTGATAAAATCTGGACAGAGGCGTCATTAAAGTATCTAGGGTATTTAGTTAAAAAAACAAGCAATTACCCCCAACTTATAAAAATTCGTAATGAAGAATTAAATACTCTTGATTTTCAAAAGTTACTAGGGAACATTATTTAGCTTCATGCTTCCTTAGGAATTGCCACATATGCTTTGCATAATTTATTCTCCATTGTTCAAGTGGATTTGACTTTAAGTAGCCCTTGTGTATTAACTAATGAAGAAAGTCAGGAATTACTTCTAGTAGAAAAATCCCTGACTCAAAATTTCTTATCCCGGGTAGATTTATCTGTCTCTAATGGGTTATTAAATCTACTTACAAAGTTTACCACACAGGGGGAATAGCACAGTACAATAAGACTTTGATATGTACCAGGCACACATTGTCTGAAATGTAAACCACATGTCTGGAGGTGATCAGTTTTATTATCATGCAAGGCTGTAAAAGGTGCCTGCAAATCAGTGGGCAAGACACCTACTTGATTATCATCCCCACACCTAAATAACAATTCAAATTTGCATTACAAACCTGTGATCTCCTCCCTTTGTCATTGAATGGCTTTAATGGAGAAGTTTTATACCAATTACTTTCTGGCCCTTTAAGGCAATTATTTCAATAACAAATTTATATTACTGATAATATTTGACTTTCTAAGCCCATTCTAAATGCTCCTAATATTTTTGAAGATAGTACCGAAAATAACAAATGTGCTTTTTGGACAGAAGGTAAATATCAAGTTTTCCTCACTCCCTGGCAATAGGCACACAAAATGAATCACAGACCATTATATGTACTTTACAGAATTTCTTAATACCTTCTAATTTAATCACTCAGTCTACGTATGCATCACATGTTTTATGCAATACATATTCTGCTGTTATTTATCACATAACCTCCCCCCCCCACTAGATTCACTATTTAAACAATTCAAATCCAGTTATGCCAAAGACAGCATTCACTGTGTGTCATTCACATCCTTGATCATTCTAATTTGACAAGTCCTATGGCATGTGGTAATTTTCATGTAGATGCTTTAGTCTCATTTATTTCGGCAAAAGAAGACCATGCAGCTCGGCATTCTAATGCAAGTCATTTACCTGTCTCATATAAAATTCCCTTTAGGGTTTGGATTATGGCCTAGTGGCAAGAATGCTTGCCTCATATACATGAAGCCATGGGTTTGATTCCCTAGCACCACATATATAGAAAATGGCCAGAAGTGGCACTGTGGGTCAAGTGAGAGAGTTCTAGCTAGCCTTGACCCCAAAAGAAGCCAGGGACGGTGCTCATGCCCTGAGTCCACGCCACAGGACTGGAATAAATAAAATAAAATAAATTAAAATAAAATAAAATAAAATAATATTCCTTTTAAACAACCTAACAAATTATTGCTAACTGTCCTACTTGTTGATCTTTGCCTTTACAAACACATTCCCTTGGTGCTAATCTTCAAGGCTTGGCTCCTAACACATTTGGCAAATGGATTTAACACACATTCTTGAATTTGTCTTCCTAAAAGATGTGCTTGTAACTATTGACACATTCTTTTTTTGGGAGGCCACAGCTCTATCTGGGGAAAAATGGACTCATGTCATTCAACATTTACTAGAAACATGTGCAGTCATGTTGATTTCTTCTCAAATAAAAACTGACAATGGACCAGCTGATACCAGTAAATAAGTACTAATATATTTAGAATTTCGTAACATCTTCCATGTTACATGAGTTGAATATAAACCTCAAGGTCAAGGTAGAGTACAATGAGCTCACATGACTTTGAAAAGAAAAATTAATAAGGTAAAAGGGGGAATATGTGTAGTACTTCGGAGTATGCCACATCTATGAATAGCCTTTATAAAATAGCCTGAGCTGTTATTGCTGAAGCACTATTTGTTCTTAAGTTTTTAAATTTGCCTCAAGGAGATGTTTTGGCTAAAGTCAAGCAACACTTCCTAGCTCCGCATATGTTAGACAAGCCACATCCGGTTTGGATTAGATTGGTGGTTGGGTTACTTTGGGCCCCTTGGCAGTTGTTAAACCAGGGGCGATGGTATGTTTATGTTGCCCTTATGAGGGCCCTTTGCCCTCATGGGGACAGGTAAAAGCACTGTCTCACAAAGCCCAACAGGTAGTGAACTCTCCTGGAAAGGTGCTAACTCTGGAACATATACTCCTGCCTATGTGTTCTCTGTTAACCGGTGACTTGTAACTCTATGGCAGGGGCTAATTCAGAGATATTGTATTGGTCCGATATCTCTAACCCTCCCTTATTGCATCCATATTTGTGGACAGGAGCCCGCGACTCCGTTTCTACATCTAGTCCTGACATAATCTCTCCCCATTATCTGCCTGGCATTCCAGTCTATCCTATGGAAGAAGGACGAGCTTCTAACATCTCTTACTCTCAGTTCTCTAACGCTATCTGTCTAGGCAATTCTCCATGTTAACCCTGTAGATATTAATATTGGATTCAACATGGAGGTTTGTATAATCCCAGTAGAACTCGGCTGGTTAGACTGTCCTTTTGGTCTGTGAGATCTCACACCTATAAGACAGACAACTATCCTAGACCTTTTGGTTTGTGGTTACAAAACTGCACCGAACATAATTTTGCTTCTGAAAATCTATACAATCTCATACTGCAAAAATCAATTATGAGAATCAGTGGAGTTGCCGAATCTTACATATGTTCAATGGTATGTCTCAATTTGAAAGTGAGATATCCTCCAAAAGTAGTTTGCTGTTACAGTATTATTTTCCATTTAATATCTTTGGGCATATCCTTTTATGTGATTCCATAGTAACTCAAATTTTGAAATCCAGGATAAATATAACTGAGTGTTTCCATGGTAATTATTGTAGTAGGAAAGAATCTGATTGTTTAACAGGTGAAATTGAGCACAAAATAATTGCTTCAATTTTGTCTCCAAATGTTTTGAAAATCATTACCTGGCTACTTTGGTATCTCCGGTGCTAATATGTTCATATTGATCCATTTTGATAGATATTTTATTTTTATGTGTAATTCATTTCTGAACGTTGGTCATAATTTTAGTTTGAAATGTGGGAATAGTGTTTCAACTTATATTAATTCCATCCATGGCAAAATCAATAGTGTAATATATTCATTAATTATTTAGGGGAGCATACATCACTATGTTAATTTTGTAGGAGTCATGAACACCGAGGTATGTCTCAGGACACCTTGTTAGGAGTGTAATAAACATGGTTTTCAACTGAATCTAGTCTAAAATAAAGTCTTTGTTGATCCACATAGAACATAAATATTCCCAGTATCATCTGCACATTAGAATATTAATGCATTGTGCCTTTAAAAATTTTTTCAAACCCTACAGGCTCATTACAAACTGCAAACAATAGCCTGTAGACTTGAACTAATCAAACAGCAGTTAACATGCATATATTTATGAAATTATAATCAATTTCTCTACACTGTCTTTTATAACTCTCTTATATAATTGAACGCTTATATAGCTCACGTACTTGGACATTGCACAGTTACAAATGAAGATGCATTTATTGGTTAAGATTAAGGATAGAGAGACCCAGGATAGCTCTTAGAATTGTCCTTAAAGTTCCCTGAATTACATCATTGTCAATTTTGCCAATTTTGATAGTATTCTTAAATTAGGTCATGATACAATCTGAAACAGTCCATTTTTATTTGTAGCCTGTTGTACAACAGCTCTTAGAAGGCAAAATAGAGAACAGGCACTTAAAGAATCATACGAATAAAATATTTCCAGTGATATTCATAAGTTTCCTTTATTTGGTTTAACAAAGCCCAAAGTCATTATGGAATATCTGTTACAGTCCTTGGTATTTCCCATGGGCTTGTAAAAGAGAGGTATTCCAACCCTTTGTTTAGCCTTATATCATGACCAACACTGTAAATTTTAAATTGATGGGCCTCAATATAGAAGTGATACAGTGTCTATTGTTACATAGCACATGCACAACCCACTTTTAAGCATTTAACACAGACGTCAAATTTATATAAATAAATATATGATTCGCAAACACAGAAAGCTTTTATGTCCAATAACTATGAATCATTAACTCATATCTTTGGATAAAGTACGTTTTCATTGTACATTGCCTGATAAATTTCCTGCACTAATTCTTAAGCTAAATCAATATTATATTTCAGTTTGCTCACAGTAAAGCAATTCACTTTTCCTTCATATTTTAATGTCAATGCCCACTGCTGCTGTTAAATAAAAATAATATATGGATGCTTTGTCATAGGGCAAAACTCATGACGCTATTTTCTCTTCTTTAATCTGTGATTCCTTGTGATTTCTATTTGAATAACAAACAGGATGAAAGCTCAAGAATGCATAGTGATAAGGCAATGATAGATTCTAATTTAAATTCTTGGTTGATTTCTTCTTGTGAATCCAGTGTAAATGTAAGAATGTTCTTCCCTGCTATCACTTGCTTGTTCCAGCAAGTTATTCTGGGGGAGAACAACAAAAATATCCTTGTCAACCTGCGGATTGATGAGAGTACCTGTGAAAATTTAGACATGTACTCATAGTTTTGTTCTATCCTTTGTAAGACACTTTCCCTATAATGGTGCCTTCTTTTTACATTTGTGTTTTGTATCACATTTTAGATAGAGAAATGTAGGTCAAACGTTATCAATTTGGTTTGAAATCTTAGGATTATGATTTCTCATGTACTCGTAAATATTTACTATTTTTGGCCTAAGACTAGGTGACATTACATGTTTTGTGTCTCTATATGTATAACCTAGGGTATGGCTTGAAGAAATGTGCCCTAGTCCTTAAAATAATGAGTTTTTCATTGATTCACCTGTACAACTCCCTACACGTGGGTCAAGACACACGAGTGTCCAAATATACTTTTCCAGAAGCTGTCCAATTAATAGGTTTCAGTGTATATGCAAGTTAAGAAAGCAGGGAATTCATTCACGATAATAGGCAATTGTTCAATTTTCAGTACCTCTAGAAGAACCAAGGATGTTTCTAGTGTTTGTAGACACAATACAGACATATGTGTTAGCACTTCATTCACCGAAAGAAAAAAATGTGTTTTTATTTATGCCTTTGCAGAAATAATCAGTTGCCCTACCGTGTGTTCAACAAGTATTTCTCCTTGTCTTATCTATGAGTAAAAATAATTTAAAAAAGGCTAAACATATGAATGTCTTTTGATTTCCCCTAATAATTCAGACAAGTACTCTTGCAACCTGGTCATATTCTCAGTCCTCCCCTAATCATTGAAACCTCCAATTTATTTACAGTGTATATTCTTTACAATTAATTCTGACATCAATGGAGGTGTTTTTTTCTTTACAAAAGTATATCACTTAATATTTTCGAAAGTACAGTTAGGTAGGAGAAACACAATTATCATTAAATGGAAATCTAAGTACGGTAACATGTACAGTCCTACGATTGTTCTTCAGTTAGGTTTACATGAGTCTTATAGTTTCATTTCATTATGTCTTCTTGCATGTAAGAAAGTATCACAAAATTAACCTCTTTGAAAGAGAACTTCAATTCATGTGATATTATGTGAACATCAATTTGGTGAGCCAAAAAACTTCTGGGAGTTTGTTTTTTTTAAACAATTCAACTCTGTGAGCTTTTCTTACTAGGAAAGATTCTCAATATCGAAATAATTTCAGTATGTGACAATATGCAAGCATTCTTTGACTTCTTTAAATAGGACATTTTGCAAGACAGAATGAATGAAAAATGGGGTGAGGAATAGAGAAGAAAGTGCTCACTAAGTGAATTGGGTAGTAAGCAGAACAAACTGAGCAAATCAAGGGCCTTAGAAAGACATATCAGAGGAAAAGAGGAACAGATTACAGGAAGCATAAAGAAAGAGAGGTGTATGCATATATCACCATATTGGAATGAATTGCTTTACAATTACTAAGCATAGAGGACATAAGAATTTTGAGAAATGAATGTGACACTGAGCATGAAGGATCAGACCTCTGTTTATTTTACTTTATAATATTATTAAGAATTACTAAAACATAGAGTTAATATGTAAATAATTAAGAAATCGAGGGAGTGGTTGGAGGGGTGAAGTAGAAGGATGAAGGGAGAAAAATCAGGAAGGTATAGCAGGTATGAGTAGAAATACATATGTAATCACTATATGAAGCATGTTTCTGTAACCACACTGTACAGCATCCTGAAAATAAGAAAGAAAATGAAAACAAATTAAGTGTAAGTGCAATTTTCAGTGGGAAAATATATTTTTCTATGTATCCAAAAAATAACATTCAAAATTTAATAAAATTTGTGCATTGCTGGAAATATTACAAGTGTTGGTAGATAATTAGAAAGAAGCAAATTATTGATTGTGTGTGTGAGTTTGTGTGTGTGTGTTTAAGTGAGTGACTCTGTGTGTGGTGCCTAGTCTTTTAAAGTTATGTCTCATGGTGATCAACATAGAAATGCATTTCTAAGATAGGGTATATAAAATTTGTCAAACGTGGTAATCCCTCCCTCATTTTTCTCTTGATTCCCTTTCCAATCAACTGTTCACCAACTTTGAACGGTTAATTACAACGATTTCTATTTCTTTGTTGCATTCCTTCACCCTTCGTACTTCTCACAGTGTGAAGAAGTCATTTCCTTACTACGATAAAGAAAGAGATAGTATTAAGAGGTCCATGCTCTACTACAGCGCCACCTGGTTGTCAAACACAGAAAATTAAATCAAAGGGAATAATTTCAAATAAGGATTTCAAAGTAAAAATAAAGGAACCTCCGGATTCCATATATTTGAGATCAATACTAGTACCATGATTGTTTGTGATTATATGTCCAAAGTATTGAGAAACTGTGATACTCTGAGTGGAAAATCCTAGGCATGTATGCCATTTTTACCACTCAGTGCATCCATCAGCTCTGTTTGCCGCTGGTTCACTTTACACGACATAAAGTTTTCCTAAGGCTTTCCATTTCCTTACATACGAGAGGATGTCATTCTTTCAGAAGGAAGCCTAGAATTCCACTATGAATATAAATCCATTTCTGTTGTTCCATTAATCAACTGAGGGCCAGAAGTGTTGGTTACATATGTTGGCTATAAGAGAGAATGCTGCAATGATCATGATCATGGTGGAAGTTTAGCATGGGCAATTCTTTATGATCTTTACAGTGAATTCCCACAATTGAGATTGCTCGATCATAATCTATGTATATATTTTATTGCACATATGTTATACTGCTTTGCAGAATGTCTAAAGAAATTTAACCCACCCTACCGCCCAAAGAATTATTGTATCATTCCCTTTGTCCACATCCCTGCAAGCATCCATTGTTACTGATTTTCCTGACAATCACCCTTGTAAGAAGGGAGAAGTAGAATCTTAATAAGATTTTGATTTGCACTTCTTACAAGCCTAGATATGGTGTCTGTTTCTTCACTGATCCTATTAGTCCTTGTCTTCAAAGAACACTCTATTGAAGTCAACAGCCCGAGTTCTTTCTTTGAGCATTACTTTGGGGTGATTTAATTTTTTGTGTTTCAAGAATATTTTGTATTTGAGAGCCCTATTTGCATATCTTCTCTCATATTCTGTGCTCTCCTCTCTCTTCATAATTTGATATATGGAGCTACCAATTCCATGGACGTCTGTTTGTACAATTCTGTGATTTAATGTGCTTGTGAGATTTTATACAAATCTGTTCACCTGTGCTCAGAAGCCCTAGTGATTTTCCTCTTTCTTCTTGCATATTTATTGTATCCATTTTACCTCAAGTCCCTGATCCAATTAGAATTGTTGGTGGTGTGAGGAGACACACAAGGATGTACCTTTAGTTTGGAGGAAGAGTTTAAAGTATTACCCCTTACCATTTCTTGAAAAGGCTGTGCTTTTCTGTCCAATTCTTTTGTCTTACGTATCAAAAACCAAGGTGTCATAGGTGTATATGTTAACTTCTGTGTCTTCAATCGCATTTTCTTGATTTTTGGCCTTTTGTTGTACCAGGACCAAAAAGATTTTCAAACTGAAGCTTGCAAAAAGGTTGAAAGTAGATATTAACTTACCTCCAGCACTGTTCTTCCTGCTATGGAGTGTTTTGGCATCAACAAACTGAATTATCCTCAATGTTTCTTTATTCCTGTTTCTAGAAATGCTGAACGCAAAATCCACTGAGAAAACACCCACTTTCATTTAATGACACAATACTTTAACTTTTGCTTTCTACAGAGAAACAATTGGTAAAAGGGACTTTCAATTAACGGACTATTTTACACGTTGGACCACTGTCGTAAACTCTGTCCCAATACTCCGTTACACATCCAAGGTGTGGAAAATTACTCTATTCTTTCTTGCCATGTACCAGAGATTAAATGGAAGGTAGTGGAACTCTCCACAAGAATGCTATGAAATTCATGTTATGTCACTCAAGAGCATTTTCTGTCATTTGGGAAAGCTGTAGGAAAGAGGATCATGCCGGACAATCCTGAATTGTTTATCGATTACCTCAATATTCTGCCAAGTAATTATGTCTTGGTGTAGATAACATGTAGATAGGTAGACACAAAGAGAAACTGAGAGAGAAATCTATATACACGTACATTCCCTTTTCGTTTCTACATTAAAATACTTTTTACAAGGAGACACCAGAGTTTCCCAACAATATTTACCTTACACGTTGTGGTGGATATGAAATTTGTTTGAATGAATCAAAATCTGCTACTACTATAACTTTTGGATATATCAGGGCATTTCCCCATTTTAATACTCAATTTCTAAATGTAATTAAAAGACATTTCTAAATGTTTATTATATCATAAAATTAAATGGAAAAGACAATAAAAACTGGAAATAAGATTATTATTTTCTATTTTTAGCCATTGGAAGAACAGTCTGGTTAATCTTTCTTTTTTCCTTCTTATTGTCAAAATGATGTACAGATATGTTAGAGTTTCATATGTTAGACATTGGATACATTTCTTATTCTGTTTGTTACCTCCTCCTTCATTCCCTCTCCACCCTTCCCCTGTCAACTTGCCCCACAATAAGTTGTAAAGTTCATTTTTACCAACCGTTTTGCAAGAATTGCTTTTATAGTTGGTTGTCTTTTGGACCCTGTTTCTCTCGAATTAGGTATTCCCTTTCAGTTTCCTAGTTCTAAATCCGGTATACACATTATCCAATGTACTCAGATAAGATACAATGGTAGTGCAGGTCCAGCATAGGAAGGGGATACAAGAAAATTATCAATAATAGAAGCTATGGTTACACATAGCACGTTGAAATTAGTTACAACATTGATATAACTATCGTTTCCATAATATGGAGTTCATTTCACTCAGCATCATCTTATGTGTTTATAAGGGTATAACTCTGGGGCTCTTGTGATCCATTTCTGTGACTTGCCTAAACCTCTGCTAATTATTCCCTATAAGGGAGACCATACAGTCCATATTTCTTTGGGTCTGGCTCAGTTCACTTAGTATAATTTTTTCAAAGTCATTCCATTTCCTTATCAATGGGACAATGTCAATCTTTCTGATAGAGTCATAAAATTCCGTTTTGTACATGTACCACATTTGCTGATCCATTCGTCTACTGAGGGGCTTCTTGGTTGGTTCCATATTCTACCTATGACAAATTGGGCTGCGATGATCATTGTTGTGCTGGTGGCGTTAGTGTGTTCTTGTTTGTGGTCTTTTGGGTAGATTTCCAAAAGTGGTGCTGCTGGGTCATACGGGAGCTCTATGTTTAACCTTCTGAGGAATCTCCATACCGCATTCCAGAGTGGCTGAACCACTTTACACTCCTACCAACAATGAAGTAGGGTTTCCTTTTGGCCATATCCCCACCAACATTTGTTATTTTTATTTTTCTTTATACAGGACATTCTTACTGGGGTGAGGTGGAATCTAAACGTTGTTTTTATTTGCATTTCTATTATGGCTAGTGATGTAGAGCAGTTTTTTTATGTCTCTTGCCCATTCTCATTTCTTCTATAGAGAAGTCTCTTTTAAGTCTTTAGCCCACTTGTTGAGGGGGCTATTGGTTCTTTGCGGTTTTGTTTGGGAGGAATATAATTTTTTTAGTTCTGCATATATTTTAGATATGAGACCTTTGTCCATTGTATGGCCAGCAAAGATCTTTTCCCAATCTGTGGGCTTTCAGGTTATCTTGCGAGCTGTGTCCTTTGCCCTGTAGAAGCTCTGCTGTTTGATGCAGTCCAATTTGTCCATTCTTTCTTTAATTTGTAGCTTTTGTTGGTCTTTGTTATGAAAATTTGGTCCTGTGCCAAGGAGCCCAAGGGTCTCTCCTATTTCTTCCTTTAGTGTTTTCAGCATACCTGTTTTAATTTTGAGGTCTTTGGTCCATTTGTAGTTGATTTTGGTGCAGGCTGATATAATGATATATAAGGATCTAGTTTTAGTTTGTTGCATGTGATGAACCAGTTTTGCCCACACCATTAGTTAAAGAGGCTATCTTTCTTCCAGGCTATATTTTTTTAGTTCCTTTATCAAGATTAAGTAGCCATAGTTCTGTGGGTTTATTTCTGCACCTTCAATTCTTTTCCTTTGGTCTACAGTCTTGTTCCGGTGCCAAAACCTAGCTGTTTTTAATACTATAACTTTATTATACAGCTTGAATTGGGGATTGTAATTCCTCCAGCACTGTTCTTTCTGCTTAGGATTGTTTTTGCTATTCTGGGTCTTTTATGGTGCCATATGAATTTCTGTATTTCTTCATCGATTACATTAAAAATAGTGTTGGGATATTAATGTGTATTGCATTGAATTTGTACATAGCCTTTGGCAATATTGGCATTTTGATTATATGAATTCTCCCAATCCAGGAGCATGGGAGGTTTTTCCATTTCCTTAGTTCTGCCTTAATTTCTTTTTTCATGTTTTTTAAAGTTCTCATCCTAGAGGTCTTTTCCATCTTTGTTTATGGTTCATCCTAGGTATTTTATGTTTTCTGAGACTATTACAAAAAGAGTTGCTTTCCTGATTTCAGCCTCGGCATTCGGGTCATTAGCATATAGAAACCCATTGATTTTTTAGGGTATATTGTATACCCTGCAACTTTCTCAAAGTTTTGTATTAGCTCTAGTTGCTTGGGAGTAGTGTCTATGGGGTTCTTTACGTATAGGATCATATTTTATCAAATGCCTTTTCCAAATCCAGTCATAACCATGTGGTTCTTTATCTTGCTTCAGTTTACGTGGTGGATTACATTATTTGACTTGTGTATATTGAACCATCTTTGCATCTCTGGGATGAATCCAGTTTGGTTGGGGAGTATGATTCTTTTTGATGACCTGTTGAAGTCGATTGCCAGAAGCTTTTTGAGAATTTTTGCATCTCTGTTCATGAGGTAAATAGGTCTATAGTGCTCTTTCTGTAACGAGTCCTGGCCTGCTTTTGGGATGAGAGTTATACTGGCTTCATAGAGTGTGTCTGGTACTGAACTTTCTATTTCAATTTCATTGAAGAATTTGAGAAATATTGGTGTGAGTTCTTCTTTGAAGGCCTTGTAGACTTCTGTTGTGAATCCAACTGGACATAGGCTTTTCTTGCATGTGAGATCACTTATTGCTGTTTCTATGTCAATGCTGGATATGGGTCTGTTAAGAAGGTTTAAATCTTCATGGTTGAGTTCGGGGCTATCAATTTTTTCCTAGGAAATCATCCATTTTATGTATGTTCTCAAATTTTTTGGCATAAACATTGCAAAATAGTCCCTTATTATGGTCTGAGTTTTGGAAGTTTCAGTAGTGATTTTATCTGCTTCATTTCTGATCTTGTTTATATGGGTTTGCTGCTTTCTTTTTTTGGTCAGGTTTCCTAGGTGTGTGTCTACCTTGTTAATTTTGTCAAAGAACAAACTCTTTGTTTTGTTGATTTTTTTAAATTTTGTTTTCCTTGTATCTAATTCATTAATTATAATTTGATTTTAATTATTTGTGTCCCTCGAGTTACTTGAGGTTTGGCGTGTTGTTCTCTTTCAAGATGATTAAGGTGCATCCTTAAATTATTGAGTCACATACTTAAATTTTTGAGTTTCTCCAATTTGTTGGTTTACGTCCTCAGAGATATAAATTTTCCTCTGAGTATTGCCTTTGCTGTGTCCCAAAGTAGCTGGTATTTTATATACTCATCTTGGTTGAATTCCATAAATATTTGAATTTCTGTTCTAATTTCTTTAATGACCCACTGGTTTTGTTACTCTCCATGTATTGTAGGATTTTCTGTGGTGCCTTTTTGAGTTGAACTCTAATTATATTCCATTGTGGTCTGAGAAAATGCAGGCAATGGTTTTCTTGATTATGAATTTGTACAGATTCTCTTTGTGCTCTGAGATGTGATCTATTTTGGAGAATGTTGCATGTGCTGCCGAAAAGAATGTGTGTTATGTCGTTGCTGGTTGGAATATTCTGTAGATGTCGGTTAAGTCTAGTTGATCTACGCAGGTTTTTATTTCTGTGGTTTCTTTTTTCAGTTTTTGGATGTTGATCTGTCCAAAGGTGATAGTGGAGTGTTAAATTCCCCAATTATCAATGTGTTTGGGTCTGTGAATGATTGTAGTCAGTAGTGTTCGTTTGATGAAATTGGGTGCTCCTGTATTTGGTGTGTAGATATATAGGATGGTTATATCCTCCTGTAGCAGAGATCCCTTTATTAGAATGTAGTAACCTTCTTTGTCTCTTTTTACTGTTTTTAATTTGAAGGCAATTTTATCTGATACTAGGATTGCAATGCCAGCCTGTTTATAGGCGCCATTGGATTGATAGATTTGATTCCAGCATTTTACTTTTACAAGATGTTTACTTTTGCTGGATAGATGTGTCTCTTGGAGGCAGCAGAAAAATGGATCTTGATTTTTGATCCAACTTATGAGCCTATGTCATTTGATTGGAGAATTAAGTCCATTAATATTGAGAGTTAGGATTGAGAGATGATCATTTGTTCCTTTCATTACAGCTACCTTGTTAAATGCTGTGTCTTCCCATTTCTTGATCTAGTATTCTAGTTTACTATTTAGGGTTCATTTCTCTGTCTGTATTGTGATCTTGATTATTTTCCCTTTATAGCACGTCTTTGAGGATTTCATGTGTAGCTGGTTTGGTGGCGATATATTGTTTCACTTTTTCCTTAGTGTGGAAGGCTTTTATTTGACCTTGGGTTTTGAATGAGAGTTTAGCTTGATACAATTTTCATGGTTGGTAGTTATTTTCATTTAGGGATTGGTATACCTCATCCCAGGATCTCCTTGCTTTTATGGTCTCTGCTGAGATGTCTGGGTTAATTCTAATTGCTTTTCCTTTATATGTGATTGTTTTTTCTCCCTAACAGCTTTAAGGATTCTGTCCTTGGAGTGTATTGATCCTGTTTTGATCACATTTGTTGTTGGGATATCCTGTTCTGGTCTGGTCGGTTTGGAGTTGTAAATGATTCCTGTATCTGTATAGGCCTATCATTCTGGATATTTGGGAAGGATTTGGCTAATGTTTTGTTGCCTATTCCATTAAATTATTTCTACAGGTTTTCCTCAATACATATTAGTCTTAAATTGAGCTTCCTGATTGTGTCTTGAGCTCATGGAGCGATCTGTTTTGTCGATGAGATTGGTTTTGTATTGATTTTTGAACTTTCTCCATCAACTTTAGAGAATCTTCAGCTCCTGAGTTTTGATCGTCTACCTCAGCTTGTCGGGACTCTAGGCTAGCTACTTGATTTCGATTCCCTTTTTCTTCCCTCTCGTCTTTCCTAATGTTTTCCATGTCATCTTTTAGGTACTGCATTGACTTTTTGACTTCATCAACTTCATTAAGTTGGTTTTGAGTGCTGTCTCTCATATCTTTTTGCTGGGTAGCTATCTTTTCATTTTACTCTTGAAGCTCATTTATCTTTCTATTTGTGGAAGCCATGAAATTCTCCATTATGTGTTTGTTTGTTGTTGTTGTTTTTGCCAGTCCTTGGCCTTGGACTCAGGGCCTGAGCACCATCCCTGGCTTCTTCCTGCTCAAGGCTAGCACAATGCTACCTGAGCCACAGCGCCCCTTCGGGCCGTTTTCCATATATGTGGTGCTGGGAAATTGAACCGAGAGCTTCATGTGTAGGAGGCAAGCACTCTTGCCACTTGGCTATATTCACAGCCCTCTCCATTAATTTTTGCTTTGCCTTTTCATGCTATAGAATAGTTTCCTGGAGAGATTCACAATTTTTATTTATCATGTTTATCAGTAGACTTTGTACAGCATTTTGAGGGTTGTCTTCTCTTTGATTGGCTGCTCTGCTTCCTGTTTGTTTATACAGTGAAATGACACACCATTTTTTGCCGTCGATCTTGTGTTTCCTCTGCCCATTTGGTATGGGAAATCCAATCTAGAAACACTTGTGAGCACTGTTGAAGACCTCATGCATACCTTACCAAGATCTGTTGTGTAAATCTTTGAAGTTCACAATTATATAGAGATACCTTGTATACCTGTATGTTATATGAGATTGGTGTTCCTGAAGAATACAATTTTGATATAACAACAAATCCTGTACCCTGTACTCAGTAGTTATGTATTTACTGTTACAATCATATGAGCAAATTTTGTTGGTATATTAAGTTCTTTTTGGACTGGCTGGCTTTGTCTTTGAACCCATTTGATTCACTCTGATTGAGCAGGGATACCCTCTCCCCAATAACCTGAGATCAATGGAATCTGGAGTTCCTGTAAATAAGTCAGGAGGGTCAGTTAGCGGCAATGAAGAGAAAAGAGTAAAATAATATGGGGGAGGGTGATAATTGTGGGTTATTTACAGTGACGTGGAAATGTGAAGAAGAGTAGTATTGGTAGAACGAAGACGTTTAAAAGGATAGACAATTCAGTTAACAGAGAAGAGTGGAGGTGTTATTCCAGGGAAAGTAATTTTAAAGAAAGAGAATGTGAAGAGGAAAATAAAGAAAAAATAGTGGAAGACAAATGCACAAAACAGAGAAAATTTATTTTAAAGAAGTGAAAGAAAAAACTGGAAAATCAAATAACCGAAAAATTTTTTTTGCTAAAAACAAACAGGTAAAAAAAGAATATAAAAACTCAATGACATTACAGAAATGGAAAAAATAAATAAAATCTTAAAAAATCTTGGGAACAAATGGAGTCTTCCTTCCTTGTTTGGATGGGCTTTCTAGTCTCTGGTTTCCTTGCAATGGCTAGCAGTATATTTTGCTGCTTACCATGTTTGACTTGCTTTCAGTATTCGGGGGTGGATCTGCTTTGAACTGCATCCCTTGTTGGTAATATCCTGGGTTACTCTGGTTCACACAGCTTGCAAGTGGGACTTGGGTATCCTCTGTGGATGGGGCACATGCATAGTTTTGGGAACCCTGTCTCCTCTAGTGTACTGTTGGGCCATTGAATGTGTATTCTAATTAGATGGATATCCAAATAGTTGCTGGCTTTTAGTGCTTGAATTGTGTTCTTCCAGGCTGTCCTTCATCAAAAATTTTAATGGAGAGTTTTGACATGATTCTGATATGTTTTCTTGTTGTAGAGTTCTGAACTCTTTAATTTTTTGTGTCTGGTTGTTTTTCCTGTAGGTTATGGTCTCTTAGGTGGTCAGGATGCTTCTTCTGCTTCTGTAAGGCTTCCGCTTTGAGATTGGTGTAATTCTCTGCAATAATTCTATTGAATATGAGTGGTATATCTCTGCTCTGATATACTATTCCTTTATTCTTTCCAACAATGTGCAGATTATGTCTCCTGAATTTGTCCTGTGTTTCGTGGATAAATCCTACATGATGTTTGATGGCGTTTTCGAGTGTGATAGTCCCTCTGTCGAATATCAGTGGAGTTGTCTTAGATCATGAGATCCTCGATTCTTCTTTTCGGTCCTTGGATATGCAGACTCCAATATGATTAGCTTTATGGAAATTGACCTGTTATTGTTAGCTTGATCAGCTATCCATGTGATAGTTCCTTATGTGAAGTAATTGAATTTTGAGTCTTTTTCATGCACTGTTGGCCTCAATATATGAGGTTCTTCTTTAGATGAGGAGTTGGCTGTATCTATTTTTACTTCCATTTCTTTCCTTATTTTTGATGTACCATCAAGAAATAGTTTCTGTGTTCCTGACATTTGTTTTTATGGGATCATGTGTTGATTCTTCTGGCAATTTCAGCTGTCATAGCAAGAACATTTTTCTGTATTTCATCAGTATTGTTATGGGGCTTGGTGGGGGGGTTGACGACCATTTATGAAATTAGTAATAGTTCTTTGTGATTTCGCATCTGGGATGCAGGAGTTATGAAGGCTTGATTCCCCTTTTACTACACATTGGTAGCTCATATGTGGCACCATTATTGAACAAGTATATATCTGTTTCAATATTTAATAGCATTCCTTTCGTCCAGAAGGCTTCCAACATTTCTTATTGACAGTATTCCTTTTTTATGTTTAATATTTTTCCTGATAATGGACATTCTTTTGGGGCTATGTCTAATATGATAGTCATTTTGATTTGCATTTCTCTTGCAGCCTGTGGTATAGAGCACTCATCATGTGTCTCCAGGCCATTCTCAAACCCGACTCAGACCGACTAATAATTGATGGTATTAATTTCATTTTCTTTATAATCGCAAATATTAGCACAACATATATTTTGTAAATATTTGTAATTCAGATAAACTTAAGGACTTCTGTTATGTGAGGTTTGTTTAGAAATACATTTCCCTAGCAACAAGATATATCCCACAATTCACTAACTTTAATATTTAAAATCTGATATTCCTCGAGAGATTACAATCTTTTTATTTGGAATATAGCTAGACACCTGTGTTTAGGGGAACCAGAATCTGTTTTGATGTCGTGAGATTTTACTAAGGACAGTAGAGGTCTCCTTTCATTTCTTTTTGGTCTCAACAAATAAACTAAATACAAATGATAAAGTATGATTTCTTGTCTTGTTTTTGGTTAACTTGAGAGTTTATTGTCACAAGCAATATCATTAATCTAAAGCAATGAAACATAAACTGCTACACGTCCTAAATTTTAGACTATAGTTGCTATCATGATTTTGAAAATCGTATTCCCTGAGATTTAGCCTTCAAAAGTAGATATAACGGAAAATCAATATGAAAATGACTCATAAATATGCTTATAATATTTGTAAGCTAAGTTGACATGGTAAATAGATATCAAAAGGTCTCAGGGTAAGGCTAGAATTTTTTTGTTTGACAATGTCCTGTGCAAAAGGGGTACAGTTACATAATAAGGCAGTCAGTACATATTATCTGATGTCCCACACACTCAGTGTTCTTTCCCTTCCCTACATCAGGTAGGCATTTGTGCAATACACAGTGTACCAAAATCATATATAGAAACCCATTTAGATTATGCCAAAGAAAATTCACCTAGAACTTTAAATGTAAGGTCAAGAACATAATTCCCCCAGTGCAATTCTCTTGGAGTTGTTTTTGCTTATCCTTATATTCTATGAGCATATGTACATAAGCTGTTGAGCTATTGGGATCCACTGATAACTCTATTCTAGACCTGTTAATGTTTAGTAATTGTTTGGATTTACATACATAATGTAATTTCCTTGACCCAAACCTGTGGAAATACCATTGGAAAAGAAGATACTTGTTTTGCCAACCTGGTCTCTACTTTTTTCTCCCAGCCTACACACAAGCACTCATATATCAAGGAGACTATACCCCTTTGTTATTTGTGTTACAGGCTTTTCTCACTCAACATTATTTGTTCAAGTTCTGCTGACTTCCCTGCGAATACCAATATTTTCTCATTTCAAATCGCTATGTTGAATTCTATTGTGTATAGCACCACATTTTTGGATCCCTTCACCTGTAGTGGGGAATCTGTGTTCTTTTCATATTTTGGCTATTGTGAATGGTGCAGCGATGAATATGTGTTTATAGATATCTTTATAATATCATGAGACCTGTTGATCAAGATTGATGCCTAGTAGAATTATGGCTTGGTCATAGGTTCTGTATATGCTGAGCTTTTTCAGGAACCTCCATACAATTCTCCTAACTGGATGAAATAATTTGCACCTCAACTAACAGTGGAGGAGGCTTCTGTTTTGCCAGCATCCACTCCAGAATTATTATTGCCTGAGTTGAATATAGGATCTTCTCATGACAGTGAGGTGGTATCTCAGGGATGTTTTATTTGCATTTCCTTTACTGCAGGGGATGTTGAAAATTTCCTCATATGTTTAGTTTGCCATTTTTGTCTCTTCTTCTGTGAAGTCGCTCTTTATATCATTTGTCCATTTAATATTTAGTGTACTGGGGTTTTAGAGGGTTAGTTTTTGAATTCTCTGTAGATGATGGAAATTAGGGCTTTGTCTGTTGCTGAGCTGGTGATGATCCTCTCCCATAGGGTTGGATGTCTTTGTAGTTTGGTGGCTATAGCTTTAGTTTCGCAGAAACTTTTTTTTTTCTAGTAGTCCCATTTGTGTAGTCTCTCCCCTATCTGTTGTAAGCTTGGGACTATATTCAGGAAATCCTACCTCTGCCTGTAAGTTCTAGTGTCTCTCCTACACTGTTCTTTACTACTTTCAAGGATTCTGGTGTAATGTTGAGATCCTGAATCCATTTTTAGTTTTTCTTGGTGCATGATGATAAGCTAGGGTCAACTTTGAATTTTCTACTTGTGCCTGCACAATTTTCCCAGCACCAGTAGTTGAAGATGCTATGTTTTCTCTTGTATATATCAGTTCATTGGCGAATATCAGTTGACTGTAAGAATGCAGCTTTATTTCAGGGTCTGCTCTTCAATTTCATTAGCTGTCACATTTTTTTTTTTTGTACCAATACCAGGTTGTTTTTGTTATAATGGTTCTATAATAGAACTTGAAGTCTTGTATTATGAATTCTGCTGTGTTGCTTCTTCGGGGTAGAATTTCTTCGTCTATTCTAGGTCTTATACTGTTCCATATGAATTTGTGGGTTATTTTCTGAATTTCTGGGATGTCTTGGATATTAGATGTGGTCATCTGGAAATAGGGATTGTGGGATTTCTTTTTTGCCAATGTGGATAATTTGATGTCCTCCTCTTGCCTTACTGCTATGGCTGGGGATTCCAGCACTATGTTGAGTAAAAGCAGGGTGGGTGGGCATTATTGTCTTGTTCCTGAGTTCAGGGGAAATGGTCTTAGTTTCTCCCCATTTAATATCATAATAGCAGTTGGTCTGTTGTATATGGCTTTCATTGTTTTTTAAAGACTATTCTCTCTATTCCTGCTCATTCCAGAGCTTTTAACATGTATGGTTGTTCTATTTTGTCATAGACTATTTGGACATCAGCTGAGATGATAATGTGGTTCTTTGTGTCACCTGTGTTGAATTGTTGAATTATGTTTATTGATTTACAGATGTTGAACCGTCATTGTGTAGGTCCACTGAAGCATAAGTGATCATGATGTATAATGTTCTTGATCAGTCTCTGGAGCCTGTCATCTAATACTTTGTTAAGGGGCTTTGCATCTATATTCTTTAGTAATAATGGTCTATAATTTTCTTTTGTTGTTTGGACTTTGCCTGGTGTGGGGATGAGTCTAATATTAGTTTCATCGAATGAGTTTGGAATTTCCTCCTTAGTTTCTATTTTCAGGAACAGTTGGAGGAGTATTGCTATTAGATCCTCATTGAAGGTTTTGTAGAATTCACTGGGGAAACCTTCCAGGCATCGACTTTTCTTTGGAGACTCTTGATTAGCTCCTGTATCTTGCTGTAAGTTTTTGGTTTATTTCATTGATTTATTTCTTCTTGATTCAGTTTGGGCAGTTTATACTTCTCTAAGAATTGATCCTTTTCTGTAGAAGATTCATACTTTAGCGAGTAAACGTTCTGTTAATAGTGTCTTATGTGTGTTTGAATGTCTTCTTTATTTTTTGTAACTTTTCTTTCGTAGTCTCTCATTTAACCAATATGAGTCTCTTCTTTTGTACGTCTTACAATGGGTCTTTCAATTTTATTCGGTTTCTGAAAGAACCAACTTTTTAGTTTTATTTATTTGTTGAATGGACTTTCAAATCTCAATCAGATTTATCTCTTCTTTAAACTTTTTTATCTCTCTCCTCCAAGTTGTTTTAGATTCATCTTTTCCTGTTTTCCTATTTTCTTATTTCTCTCAAGGTTTTACTTTTTACACCTTTTAGCTGCACCATGAGCCTATTTACCAGTTCTTATTCCATTCTTTAATGTGTGCTGTCCAGGCAAACATCTTGAACATCAGCATTGCATTTGCTGTCTCTCATATTTCTTTTTGTTGTATTTTCATTGTCATTGTGGCTTATGAATTCGTTAATTTTGTCCTTAATTTGCTCTCTGTCTCAAATTTTAGATGTATGTTTTGGGTTTAGCCTGCAACTATTTGTGTAGTTTCTGTGGTATCCTTTCTTATTGATGGTTAGGTTTATTCCATTGTGATCACATAGAATACATGGGATAATGTCAATTCTGTACTATTTGCTGAAGTTCTTTGTGTGTACTATGACATGATTTACTTTTGAGTATGTTCCATGAGCTGCTGAGAAGAATATGTACGGGACCTCTGTGGGGTGAAAAAGTCTACAGCTCTTTCAGATCCATGTAGGATATGGTGTTACTTAGTCTTTGGCTCTCTTTATAATCCCCACAAATTGTCTCAGATAAAGGCTAGATATTTAAGAAAATTAATAAAATTGACAGATCATTTTCAAGAAAAATTAAAGAATGGGAGAAGAGTCCCTCAGGGACTCTCCAGTCATAATTGCCTGGATAATCCAGAGTATCCAAATAATAAATAACAACTATTTCCAGAAACTAAACTAACTAAAGAATGAACACTTGAGGGAAATGGATGAAGTTTTACATAAACATAAACTGCTCAAACTGAGGCAAGAAGATATAAAAAAAAACTTAAATAAAGCCATGAAATAAAATGAGATACAAAAAGGAATGGAATATCTTCCAATTTAATAAAGCCAAGATGGATTCTCCATCCAATTTTACAAAACTTTCTAAGAGGGGAAACCATCGATTCTCCTCAAGCTCTTTTGCGAAATTTATGTAGAGAGAGAAATCATAACCCTTCTCCATGAAGCTAATATCATGGTAAAACCAGACAAGTACAATACAAAAATGATATTAGAAGGCAATCTTAAATTTGACCAAAGATGCACAACTCCTAAACAAAATATTAGCTAGCAGAATCCAAAAACAGAATACAAAATCCTATGTGGTTTCAGTACAAACTGTGCTGTCATGCCATGTCCCTGAGGGCAGGGGCATACTCTCCAGGGCCAGGATTGTCTTTCTCATCCTTCAATGTTCATGGATAAGGAGAACCAATATTGTAAACTTTCAATATTGCTAAAGATGTTATAGAAATTCACTGAAAACTCATGAAAATCTAACTATATTCTTTAAGGAAATAGGAAAAGCAATACAAAAATTCTTTTGAAATAGGAAGATCTAGAACAGCAAAAGTAATTGAAGGCAAAAGAAGCAGCAACAGAGGTATCAAAATGCCTGCTTTCAAGCTCTATTACAAGAGCATTATTTAAAAAAATACAAACTTCTAATGCCAAAAACGAGATGCATGATGAATACAATATGGCAGAACACCTTCAAAGAAACCAGAGACATGCAGTCAGCTGATATTTGGCAAAGGTATGAGAGACATACAATGGAAAAAAGTAGCATCTTCAATTATTGGAGATGGGGAAAAAGGATCAGCACAGGAATAAAAAATCAAAGCTGACCCTAGCATAATACCAGCACCGATGTCAACTCAAAATGGATTAAGATATCAACATCAAATGTGAATCCTAGTAACTATAATAGAACAGAGTAGCTAAGATATCAGGTCTTCTACGCCTAGGGAGGAACTTCCTGAACAGAGTCTGAGGCACACAACAGATTGGTGAAAGATTGGAAAATGGGACTACATTAAAATAAAAATGTTCTGCACAGCTAAGGTCATGGTCGCGAAACCAGACAGACAGCCAAACAGCAATGCAACAGACAAATATTATAATAGGTTAATGTTTCTCACATGCAGGGGCTACAAGAAACTAATCCCTCCTAAATCCAACAAATCAATCATGAAGTTCACCATGGATCTGAAAACAGACTTCACAGAAGACGAAATAAAAATGGTAATGAAACACAGAAACATAACAACCATCACTGGAATTAAATTATATGTAAATAAAAACAACACTGAAATAACATCTTGCCCAAGTCAGAATGACATGTATTCTGAACTCAAGCAACAACAAGTGCAGGAGGTGATTCCCTGAAATAAGAAATGTACTGAAATTTTGTTGGGAATGTAAACTACTGCAACCACTCTTGAAAAGAGAGTGGAGTATCTTGAATAGAACACCCAAGGTAAAGCACATGTCCCATTCTGAGCAACAAGACCCAGGATAGGACGAGAAAACCTGCACACCCATGTTTATGTTGCACACTTCAAAAAAGCCAAGAAATGGAAACAATTCCAATGTCCCACTATAGATGATTGGATCCAAGGAAATGGTATCTCTATACAAGAGAATCCTACACAACGATTAGAAAACATTTGTAAAACAGTTTTCATTGGGACACAAGCCTGGAACATAGAATGGAGCATTGGCTGGCTGATATGTGTGTGTTAGAAATAAGTAACACAGACATGATGAAGAAAGCAGGACTCAGGTACCAATTCACGGGGAGACAAGGGACATGCTTGAGAGAAAGGTATCCAAAAGTGACACACAAACACTAATGTTTATGTACATAAATTCAGGTGGATAACTATATACTAGCCAATCTGCAAGGAATTGTTTAACAGTTAATAATACTAGAAGCTACAAGCATTAGAGACAAGATTGACAATAGACATTTAAGGATAAAATTTTTTGTTTTGGAAAAAATAATGGAAAAGGAAGTTGGTTTGTACAAGAGGACAATGTGAAGGGAAAAAGGAAAAAAGTGAGTAAGGAAATAACAGCTGTGAGAAGAAATTTATGCACATTTTTCACTCACCTCAATACTCCCTCAACATTTCATTGATTCTTTATTAAAAATCTCTTCATCTATCCTTTGTATTCTTTATTGGTACAATGAAATTGTGCTTTGTGAGTAACTTAAACTCCTATTACCCTAGCACAAGCAATAACTGGAAGTAAATATTATCAGTTGATTCTGGAGAATTTTGAGGCTCTCTTTCTAATTCTGATCCATTAGATAGAGATAATGTGCCAAATTTGGTATACAACATCGAAGTTTTGAAACAATTGGAACATTTCCACATTAGTAATACAGAATCATGTGAATATTCATATACATTTTAGATAATAAGTTATGCCATATGATTTGATTGAATCTTGTTTTTCAAACCTACTGATAGTCGAGACACAAATCCTTCGTCAAACAGGGCTGGTGGTAAACAACTTCTTCTGTTTTCTGTTTTAGAATACTAAAATCAATTTGTAAGACACATATTTGAAATGAAGTTCAAAGACATGAACAACACATACACAGCTAATAAGGGAGAAAAGAACATGAAACAAACGAGAAAATGGAGAGTGTAATCCCAGTTCTCTGATTTACTATAAACCACATAATCACCACTAAACATACTTTCCCCTATGATTTTGTAAAAATAATATGTTTTATGAATGATCACCACTGAGGAAAAGCTGCCATAATAATGTTGGTACATAGTTTTGCGAATATAGTTAAACTTCCAGAAATGTGAAATGATTGTGAAACATTTTCCTGCATAGATATAAATGCTGATTTATTGGAGTTCTTCCTTCTTTAAGTACACAAGAATAATGAATGGATGGTTTATATGACACTCAAAATGACCTGGCCATAAGTAGTTGAAATTACGTCTACTTCCATAATAAATCTTCACTTGTATGTGTTATGAGCATCTTCTGTAACAAGAACAACACTGTATGAGTGGACACGTAAAGTTCATCAAGATTTATATTCAGGTTAATGTAATTTTGCTTCTGAAAATCTATCCAAACTCATACCCAGAAAACCAATTATAAGCAGCAGTAGATTTCCTGAATCTTGTAAGTCTTCTATACGCTGTCTGAATTTGAAAGTGAGATAATCCCCAAATGTAGTTAACTGTTAATGTGTTAATTCCCAATGATTATATTTGGGCATGTCCTTTTATGTGACTCCATAGTAATTCAAATTTGGAAACCCAGGGTAAATATAATAGAATGTTTTAATTGTTCTTAATATAGTAGAGAAGAATCTTAACCTTTAACAGGTGAAAATTTGAGCACAAAATTCTTCCTTCAATTTTGTCTGCAAATAATTTGGAAATCATTATTTGGCTACTTTACATCACTTGCGCTAATGCATTCCTGTTGTGCCATTTCAGTAGACTTTTGAATTTCTATGTGAAATACTCTTATGTATGTTGGTGAAGTCTTTGGATTGACATGTTGGAATGGTGTTTCAATTTATTTCACTTCCACAGCAAAATAAAAAATGAAATTTCTCCAATACAATAGGGAAGCATACATGATTATGACAATTTAGTAGAAGACATAAACACCTAAGATTGGCTCAGAACATCTTGTTAGGATTTTGGAAAATATGGTTTCCAACACAAACTTGCCTGAAACAATGTGTTTATTGATGCAATTAGAATAAAAGGATTCCCACAAACATCAGGGCATTAGAATATTAATGTGTTTTTTTTTTTTTTACTTTCATGCAATATTCTAAGCATATGTACACAGGAGAAACTGTAGACAATTGCCTGTAGACTTGAACTATTCAAACAGCAGTTGACATGCATATATTTATGAAATTTTATTATTGTACAGTGTCTTATAAATTTCCTGCACTAATTCTTAATAAGCAATATATCTGTTTGCTCACAAGAAAGCAATTCACTTTTTCTTTCGTATTTTAATATCAATACCCAGAGATGCTGTTAGATGAAATACATGGATGCTTTGTCATAGAGCAAAACTCATGCAGTTATTTTCTGGTGTTTAAGTAATAAATACTTAAGGGAATACTATGTTTCAATGTTCCTATTACTCCTTTGGAGGGACATAAAATATAATAGTTGATGCCGTAAAGAAATTTCATAGGGATGTAAATGCTTTCACCAAAAATGAGGCAGAATAAATTTTGAAATAGAATTTTCAATAATATTTTGTCTATATTAACTCTTCATTATACAAATATATGAGAGAAATGTAATAGAAATTTCATATGTAGTCTGCTGCCTTCAATTAAACTGTAACACGATAAAAAACTGTTTACATGTCAATTCAAAATCTTCTATATTCAAGAAATGGCATCCATTCCCACTCTATGGGAAAACAAGTAGGTTCAGCACTTGTAAGGATGGTGATGAGAGAATCACACAAATGGGCAGCAAATACTATGCATGAAATTTCATGTTCTTTGGGACCTCGGTATTTGTTTCTGAAGTGTTTTAAATAAGTGAGATCAGTATAACGAAATATGCTTTCATTACCCCCATTTCCGTATATTGGCTTGATATACATTCCTGTGCATGAATTGCTTCTTATATTGCTTATGGAGTAGACCATAAGGATGAAAGGGTCCCCACTATTCTGCTTCCAAGTAGAGTAAGCCTCTAAGAATATTGTTGCAATATATAATTTTTTATTGACCTAAAATGATCGAATGTCAGTGCAAGGGATTAAAAAATTAACTACAACAATAACTAAGAAATGTTAAAATCTGTTGCCACTAATGGATTCAGGCTTTGCTTCACAGGCCTATAGACAACAGAAATATAACTTCGAAAAACTATTACTACCTGCACAAGTATAACTATCAAATATTTTCCATGAAGATAATTGCGCTGCCATTTCTGGGAATTATCTTGGAAATTGATACTTTTTCCTGTACTTTTGGGATGTGTTTCTTGTGCCTAAAGCACTTTGGCACAAAACTGATAGACAAAAGAGATCCAATAAATGATAGATTCCTCGATTGCACCAAAAAATACTGAATTCATCCATGTTATAAAATACGAGATTTCTAATGCATTCTCCTATTTGACTGGCTCAGTTTACATTCAACTATTCCTTGTATTCATGCTTACTTTTAGGTGACACTCCACAATGTAAACATATTTGGCTTTCCTCTATCCTAATGATTATATTGCCCTTTAAATATAAAATTGTTTCCACACTATTGTTTTCTCCTGAAATAATGTGGAGATTATTTATTTTAATCCTCACTTCAAACTACCATGTCCTCTCTTTAATACAATTAACATTTTAATTTGCTCTCAGACATCAACCACTACATAATAAACAAAATTTCATATATAGTTTCAATGATATATATGTATATATGATTATGTTTATTTACATAGGGACATGTACAATCAGTGGGTTTCCATTATTTGTGTATGTATATGTCCATGTATGTATATAACGACCTATGTGCTGCTATAATGTAGTGATTCTCATTTTCACAGTGTACCTTTGATAATTTAGGGAATCCATCCGTGAATTGTTAAGTAAACCCATGTATTCACATACACCTCATACAGTGTACAATTTACTACTGTCTTGAAAGAAGAAAGTGAAAGGTATTAAAAGAATCTGAAAATAAATAAGTGAAAACTCCTTTTCATTTAAAGCCGAATGTGTTTTCCATACTACTGCTCTCATACTAATGTTTCTAAGACCCTAAGATATGTAATTTCTCATGTATAAATATTGATTTAAATTGGAGTGGAGCAATCTTATTGTTAAAGTCATTTCAAGCTCACAAGGATACTTGGTTTCTTGATCATTTCATATTGAAATTCTTTGAAAACACAACTTGAAACATTTGAATTTTACTCAGTAAGGACAACTTGATTTTTGTCAATATTGACATGATCATTATGTGTTTCATTAGCCGGATCCACCCTTTTATCATCTGGGACCAGTTCTTTAAATATCCAGTCTAAATAATGCCAAAGATAAAGAAACAAAAAACTTCATTGGAATCTATCTTAGGAAGCTAATGGAATCATTACCACACC